>NC_069368.1:20601071-20901607 GCF_021730395.1 Mercenaria mercenaria | reverse complement strand
TTGAAAACCAGTGTTAACACTTCGATATCTGTCTTAAATTTGCATTGTGATGAATTACCCCAAATAATTATGTGTTTTTATGTGAAACGGCCCACAAATCAAAACCGGATTCATTAATATTACTATTTAGATCCTTTCATAATGAGTTTAACGACTTGACTTAATATTTCAAATTAATTTATATTTCTAACATTATTCTTTTCAGACAATTTCGTATATTAATATAATCTTACGATTTATTATACCCACAAACCTTTTGCTTCAAGGAACGTGCTACATGCTAATGTTTGTAGTTATCATAATAATGTTATTTCATTAAGATTAAAGCACTTTCTATTAGATCTTCAAAAGCAAAACCGAAGAAACATACAAACAAAGCCTAAAATTGAATATGATAAGCATAATACTTTTACTTTTACAGCTTCAACCTTTTATTTTCTATACTAATTTATTCTGATCCTTGCTCGCATTTCATTCTCAATCTATTATAACTGGTTTTCCAAACGAGCTTAAATGTGATCTTAACCTGAATTTACTTATCAGTTACATGGTACTATCCGACGGAACGAGAAGGACGTTATCTTCAAGAATTTGCAAAACTGATCAGTTAAACGCTTCTCAAACATATATTGCAGTAAATAAAGTCTAATAGCAACCATATTTTAACAACTGTCGATATGTTACAGTGGAATAGCCCTATTTTTTGCGTCGTTGTTGTAATGACAACAATATTAAAAGGAACTTCGCAGTATTCTCAGACATTTTAGCCCTGCATGAACACGTATTCAACGATGCAGAGTTCAAACAGAGTGACAAGTATTACTTGTGTATTTGTTCATCAAAAGGTAATGGGATGGAATAAATGTTTAAATGTTGTAGACTCTCAAAAATTGGTTTCAAGGTGTACTAATTATTGTTACAGCACTTATTAAACTTTTATCACCTTATATCTAAAACAGTTTGATAAGCATCAATTTCACATCTAACAGTATACTTACTAAACAACATCTACTTACTGAATCGAGCGTTTTATGTCAGAAAAATATTTGAACAACTTCACAAGTTATTGTCAAGCATTAATTAATAAGTAGTGAAACGATAAAAAGCTGCCAGCTAATTAACATACTGGGAATGCCGAGTTTTATGACTTTTACATGAAAGAAATATTATGATTTTGTACGCATTTTGAATCATTGATAATTAATACATTTGAAGATAATTACACGAAATTTCTACCTTTGTGCATTTAGTATTAATAATTTATTATTTGAAAATCTGTGAAACATATTTTCAGACAGTTAAGTTGTTTTGTCGAAACATATCTCCAAAGTATTTTTATTTTTTTCAGGTAATTAAAACATCATCTGTTCAGCACATGTGTATAAATATGTGTTTAGAATAAAGATGTATTTAGACCACCCATTGATATCTGATCAAATCCCCACACTTGCAGGAATATTTTGTAAACACTTGATTCAGTTAAAACACATTACTTTTACTGCAACAAACGATGACTCTCAAAATACTTTTATTTTTCATTTTTATTTTTACACGTATTTCGATCGATAAGAATTATTATAATGTGACAAGATGTCTCTACAATGGAAATGCAACGCATTTTGTTACAGTAAAATCTTTATTGAAGTAGAAAAGTTACCAACTACTGTTACATTATCGACACCCATTTATCAAATGACCAAATTTGAAATCATTGCCGACAAGCATTTGATGTAACCGTATTCAGATTATAATCACTGTTATTATTATCATTAATATTACTGTCATCATTATTATCACCATCACCATTACCGGTGTTATCTTTGTCATTGCTATTCATTATTATTGTTCTCATCATCTTTGTTATTACTAGCATTGCTACTAATATTACTGTTATCATTATTATTGCAATTATAATCATCATAATTATTATAATCGATATTATCATCATTGTTTTTTTATGACAGTTATTAGCCCAAATTGTCTTAAACTGTCTGGAAAGACATTAGTCATTAAATAATACAAACATATCTTTTATATGTCCCGAGAAATACATTAACTTTAAAGACACTCTCTTGGCGTCTGAGTATTATAGACACCTGTAAAAAAGCAATAGTTCTTTCCCTTACTGTTTCCATTTTTATGCTACCTCGTGAAACTGAAATACTAATACTGTGCATTAATATGATTGAAAGTGCTATCTATTCGTAGTGATTGAAGGTTTTGGATACCATGAAATCAACCAAAACGAGCCACCACCTTCCCTCCTTCGTCATATCAAATACAATGACTAATTAGTGCAGTACTTTGTGGTGTGTTGCGCATTTGTTGTGGCCGCTATCGTGTTACCTCAAAATATCGTCGTGTCGTTTACGTTCAAAGGTAAATTCTGCGTATTCGTTTTCTCTATTTTACCTTTGCCGAAGAACATTTACAGCATTAAAGTACACGGTGTAACAATCTGCCTGTGAACTGTTTACACAGTAATCCGATTCGGCCATTAAAACACCGTCTGTTATAATATATTATTTTTACAGTTATTTCGTGGGAGTATATTTGTTCAAACCAAGTGTATATGATTATACATTAAAGTTGATACTTGGTTATTAGCTCAGACGTAGAACCCGAGAGGTCTTGCATTAGTTCATAATGATTGCATAAAACTGCGTAATGCTATTTTATTTATTTTGTAAATGTATGTAAATTTGAAATATGATTAGGCCTATTACACTTTTTACTTTTGCAAATATACTTTTATAGCCGAAATGCATCATTTAATAACGTTCACAGTGGGAAAACTTCCTAAAATAGAATAAATTTGTAATATTTGATACACCACAGAATAAACTTATTCACATTTACCATCAATTCGATTTTCTCTTTAGTAATTGGTTCTGCCAAGGTCAAATATGGACAAAAACAGAGGACATCTAACAATTATCTGTCTAGACGTTAGCAGCATGAAAGAAGTTATTTAGAATGTCATTGTACCAATATATCAAATAACACGTCTGTTAGAGTACACAGTACTGCAGTACTTCCATTATGTCCGTTTCAAACAGTGAAGTTGATTAATTTGTGACTGGTCACAACGTTGAATTAAAAGTTATTTAGTGAATACTACTGTTAGGATCAGTAGAAAATACAGACAAACGGAAATAATATAATAATAGTTCGCTCAAGTCTTTTACGTTTATGATAACAACGTAAGTCTACATATTTGTTGAATATTTGACATGCTCAGTCTTTTTGAAAGTATCAGTCTTCGAGTTATTTTTATCAACCTAGGGAGCAGGAGGCGTGTTGGACATTTCATTTCGTCTCACGAATAGACTCGCGCATATTTCGCCTGCTATTATTTTACTTGTTGCATTCTATTTTTCCAAAAGGATCGTATCACATATATATCAACTTTCATTAAAGCCGCCTTTCAGTGTCACATTATACTTGGACTGGCTAAGTGCTGATATATTTCCGGTCTTTTTGGATTGTGCGACCAATTTAATATTCAAATGTAATAGAATTCCGTTTAATCTTGTGTCTAGGGAGGTTGGGTGTAATACGTGTTTCATGTTTCTTTATATCTTAAGAGCAGGCTCAATAAAACTAAGGCTGCTCTAATTTTGTTTGATTGCACTCATAAATTGTATTATAGTAATATTTCTAATAAACAGAAGGTGGCGCAAGTATTGTTTTCTTTTTCATCAAATGGAAAAATAAAACATATTTCAACATTCATGCCATATATTTCTATTGGCTCGGTAAACAACATCTTTAAGTTTACTATATTATTTTCACAAGGGTCATTTACCTATTCATATTGTGTATTTATAAAATGTAATAACTTTTATCAATGCAATTTAAAGATTATCACTACATATATTTACTTAAATATCTTGACAATGAGATAAACAACTAAAACATTTAAATACAGTTGTTTATTAAGACAAAAATCATTGTCGGTAACTAGTTCTTTACAGTTCTAAAAAAATTAAAACATGGACATAGTTAAAAGTTATGTGAAAATAAACAGTCTGATTTCCGGTTCTTTTTCCTAAGACAGAACCTTTTTCGTAATATTATGGAGCCTTGAACTCTTGCAAGTCCACCTCCAGACTCTACAAGATTTCTTATGGACTTATAAACAGTTGTTAGATTTCACAATAAACCTTTATATATTTTTAAACATGCCAATATATATTACTCTGCATAAAAGTTTATTTGACGTCTAACAAGTAAATACTTAATTAATAAATGACATAGCATTCTTATTGTTTCTACAGGGACATGAAACAACCTTTTAAAAATTAATTCAAAAACGCAAAGTAGTACATAACCAAATAAAATTTCGGAAATAATTATAACACTACTGTCATATGACATTTCTGCAAAGAAACATTTGTACTTTCATGCAAATCGGGTGACCTTGAGTAATCATCTTCCCGGACAGTCTCAGGCAGAAAAATTCGTCAAGAATAACATCATCACATGCTGTATATGATTAATTTCTACGTACATAATACGTAACTCAGTCTGTCTTTAAAAAGCCATTATTGGGAAAATTAGTCAATATAATTTTCCTGTCTGCAAACTTCTTCTTACTGTCATTTTCCGCTAATGTCACGCTCCTGTTTATATTTTTCACATATATCATTCAAACCAAACTGATGGAAAACAAAATCAGACAAGTTTGTTCAATTTAGATATATACACACCACTGTCTAGTTGGTCTCTTGTGTTTGACAAATGTCTCCGAGACAGTTTTCTATATTCATGTGCCGAATATTCAATTTTCCTGTCTAGAAACTTCTGCATACTGTCATTCCATAATAATGTCACGCATTTGTCTATGTATCCTTTATACCGTTCAAAACAAATTTGCTAGAAACAAGATTGATAGAAACGTTCGTTTGTAATGTACTGTGTCACATAAAGTATTTGAATTTATGATTTTGATCTTAAGGGCAGCCATCGTGACAGCCGTTTTACTTTAAATTTCATAATATTATTCAAGTACAGATCTGAACTCGAACGCTTTGTACATCCATAATAATGGACAGATAGCGATAAAGATACTTATTTACTATTTATCAAATGCTAGTGTTCTGTAAATTTGTTAATTATATGGTACAGGAGTAACTCCGTCTGATATGAAAACATCACCAGTTTAATTTCAAATTGTTGAAATAACCATCAACACTTATGTATTTAATGTATCTCAATCACGCCGTTCGTTGATTCGCAACGAACAAGCTTTTCATCAAGTTGAAATAATCTGTAAGTGACATGCCAGTAATAGATGTGGTAGATAAATCACAAGAGCTGTCGGAGGACACCAACGCTCGACTATTAAAAAGCCTTGTCAATTAAATAATTTATTTAGTCGAAAAAAAGGCATAATTTTGTAAAACTGTTAAACAGGGTTATGAAACCTAAACAATGCATATAAGGTTATTACTTTGGACAAGTGTGTGAAGTTTCGATCCATTCCCATTAGTGAATATTGAGATACCAGCTTACATACAAAAACGTAACCAAAACTGCTAAGTAAAAAAGGAGCAAGACTTTGGAATAAATGCAAAGTAGTGCATTGCCTGTCAGATCATGACAGTGAATAAGTGTATGAAGTTAAGTCCATTCCTATTAGCAGGTACTTAGAACCCAGCTTACATACAAAAAATTGACCAAAATTACAAGTCGAAACAAGGGCATAATTTTGTAAAATCAACACAAATAGAATTATGAAACCTGTGCAATAGAAGCCAGTTTATCACAGTGAATTAGTGTGTGAAGATAATAGCATACATACAAAAACGTATCAAAATCTGGAAGCCGACGATGATGCCGATGACGACGCACGGGTGAGTCCAAGCTCTGCCTATTCTTTGAAAAGTCGAGCTAAAACGTTATGAAAAGTGACTCAAAGATTTAGGCGTACAGACTACTTGCACTTTGGCTAGTAAATATACTTTCACTTTAATAATCTCTGAGTGAAGATATTTTCACAAAATAGTTCCCTTTTTATTATAAAAAAAAATAATAAAAAGTAGCACAAATCACTATAAAAGTTGATCTTCTATAATATCTTCATTTTCTCAATATAAATAAATGGAGTGAGGTTCAATCTCACATCAAAGGTGTCTACATGCAGCAGTGAACACAATTGCTAACCTTATAGTGCCGCCTCACTGGATAATCTCTTCTTAGACACGTAACATGGTAATACGTCCAATCACATAAGACTGAGACTGATATGCATCTTCAGATAACTCAATCAGGGAACCTACGACCTTCCGCACGGTCGCTCCACTTCTATGCTATCTAGGTGGTGTTAAATCGTCTATAGTTTTATGAAACATGTGTAATAACTCAACAAGAAAAAATCAAATATGTGCATATATTTTCATTTGTCGAATAATGACAATAGTTTCTTTTTTCGACGCCCTTTTATATAAATATAATATTAGATATAAAACTGAAGTGTATTACCTTAAATAGGATTATGAAAATATTTTCAGACATAATTATGTCCAATACACTAGACAGGTCCCAATTTATGCATGTCTTACCTGTTAGAGTTTGCAGGTAATTGACAATAAACTGATCATGTGACAAAAATCTTAGCAATTGAAATCGCTGACAGAAAATGCCATTACTTATTTACCTGCTTAGAATTCAATATGAAAAGTATCGTAAGGTATACAATGTTTACTCGCGATTCAACGATCATTGCTGATAAAATGTTACAAAGTTAGTACTGTTTTCCTTAATTGAGAACATGTTGAAAAAAGGAAATGATAATGAAAAATAGAATAAATTAGAAGCTTGAGTATAATTGTTTTGGGAAAAATATCTCAAAAATGTTATTCACTACATCCCTTCTAAACTTAAAATAAAAATCATTATTCTAATGGATATCATGTTGCTAAATTATACTTAAGCATAATAATCTCCTAGTGTTCTGAACGTTTTTATGTAACCTCCAGCAGTGACCATTTTGTAAAATATATTACAGCAAAACAGGTGGCCATAAAGAGATTATATAATAGCTTTCCTTAGTTAAATACAGTTATAGTTTTTACAAGGTTGAAAAGATAGCCGATCGCATCATTTTGAGGCGAACGAGTAAACAACAAATCCATCCGTACACATTATCTAAATTTAACCCATATTGCGCTATCCTTCACATATACTTTGCCTTCTCAATTTTTGTGGTAAAACTTGTAATAAAGTTGTCTGAGATAAAATGTTATAGTAGCTTTCTATGACTATTCTTTCTATTCATTCCACTGACATATACTGACCATGGCGCCAAGAAACAAGAAACAAAATAGTTATTGCTTGTTTGCCGATGAAAAATTCATTGTAAACAAATTATAACGCAGTAACAATGCCCAAATCAAGCTATCCTTTTTTTTCCGGGCTCCCAATTGGGATAACCGCATTTATTTTTATAAGGTATGAACATTTACAAGACAATAACATAGAAGACATTAATTACCAATTCATACAAACATATGAATAATAAATTCAGTAATTAAAGATAATAGTTACTTCGCCAGTAAAATAGAACTTGTTCGAAAACGAAATGACAAGTAAAATTTGACTAAGTTTCTTTTGTCTAAATGTTTTCAAGCTTACAAATATTTTATCATACGATGATTCAAGATTAAGTTTCATTTCAACAATTAACAATCTGATATTTTAGAAAAAATCACAGTTCAATGACACTAAAGTAATAACATAAAACATGTCATTAATATAAGTATTAATAAATACAAAACGAAAAGAAAGAAAATACATTAAAAATCCAGATTTGTGGCATGCAATCCAAGATCTTCGTTGAATTTGAAAATCGTTATTTTTCAATGATGATACACTATACTGACATAATACATACAAAAAAGTTATTATAATGGTATTTGTATACCACACATATGGTATATGAATGTTGACTTATTTCTTATAATCTTGTGAATTAGAAGAAAAGTTGTAATATTAGAAACATTAGAATTCAACATTATTTTCACTTTGAACATGTTAGTGCTGATTATTAAAAAAAAGAGAGCAATAAAAAATCAATATTTCCTCTTTAAATTTACTCTCTTTGTTATTATTCTTTTTCAAAGAACATTTTGTATTTACTATATAATAAACCACTTGTCGGTTTTCATTAGTCGTGTTTTGATACTGTATTTATTGTCTTACGGTGTTGATTACTGACATTTTTAAATTCTTAAGTGAATGGGTTTCTAATTCAGCTCTGAATTTATGAAAATTCCGAAATTTCAAATGTACCATTTAGTTTCGAATATAAACGTGTTGATTAAATTAACATTATTTGAAGAAAGTCCAAAAGCAATGTCTTCAAACGAAACAATATTTTTAATATTCAGTATTTCAAATGGTTGTTCTAATATTGTTTGAATATATTTCCAGATTGGTTTTACTTTTTCGTACTCCCAGAATAAATGTATTAATGTTTCCCTGCGAGATTTACACATGTTACACATACCGTTTGAGAGACGCATCAAACTTAGTTTGTTTTCTGTGAAAATACAATTATGTAAAAATTTCCATTGGAACTGCTTAGCATTTTTGTGGAATAACAGCGATACAAATTTGACCAAGTACAATTCCAATTTATCAAGACGCTTGTAGTTTTAAACTTTTCTTCCCATTTTTGTTCTGTATGAAGTTTTTTTGGTTGATTATGTCGTACAAATAAATTTAAAATGTCGCGTGTTTGCAATTTATTAGGCTAAATTACGTTTCCATTTCTTGGGGACAAAATGATATTTCGGTTATTTTGATCATTAACCTGTATTTGGGAACCTAACTTTAAGATATTCGTAAATTCTTTTGGTATGCTGGATTTAAGTTTCATCCACTCTACAATCCAGTTAGTGGAATTATTTAATTTTCGTAGAAGCTCTTTTTCTGAAATGAAATTTCTATTTGAACAATCCCAGACGTCTTTAATTGTAACAATATTACTTTCCAAAAAGGACTTAAAATACAGTGGCTTACTGCGTGATAAAATTTTATGGTTTCCAAATAATTTACAGTTTAAGAGGTCGTCCGATTTTAACGGTTCAAAACATTTGAGAAAATCACACCAGTTTTTTATTGCTTGCATGTAAAAAACATGAACCGGGGTTTTCAACAGTGATTTATCAAAAAATGAGCATGTACATATAAAATATCTTTGGTAATATTCTTTATCTCGTGCAGACAACACAGACTTTCCTATTACATTCCAATTTTGAACATCTGCATGCAAAATCTTGTATAACATTTTTATATTTAAAGCCATGCTCAGGTCTGATATACTAAAATGATTGAGACCACCGGAATATTTTTCACGCTTAAGTGTATTTTTTGCAACTAGGGACTTTTTATTATCCCAAAGAAAATTGAAAATTATCCTTAAGCTATCATTAATGTGACGTAGTTGTCGCCGGCTGCCAGTTAGGGGTTTGGTCGGGGTTTGGGCTTGACAATAGAAGAGGAACACCTCATAATTGTTCTGACATGTATTGTCTCAAAACAATATATATCGATGAATCAACCAATCGATCAACCATCAATCAACTGAAACATATACAAAATACCATAATAAATAGATAGCTACTGATATAAAAATACAAGTACTGTATTGGGCAATACATGAAACATATTGATGGTCAAGCAATAACAGGGTCGCGATAAATACCGTTTACATAGCTACCGTTGTTATACTGCTACACTACATTTACGAATCAGAGGTGTTTATTAGATTGCAGTTAAAATGGAAACGAAACAATAGACAATATGTATCATCAATATAGTTTATTATTTATTTCCAACCTATGACACAGTCATTCCGTTGCAATATCGCCATTCCTATTTATACATTTGAATTTGTAAGACTCAACACTATATACACTGATTAGAAATCCGCTTCTCCTAGGCGTTGTGTTTATGATCAATGAAATAAAAATATTGCATTTTCAGGACAAACATGACACTGATATAAGTCTACAAACTGAAAAAAACATATTCCTGTACGTGTGTATTTAAGAAATGAAATGATTTTTTTTCGGTGTTCATGCGAAAAAAATAGTTTCATTTCTTATATTTACATTATATTTCCTTTCCATTTATAAACAAGATGACATTACAAATTGCACATATTTTGTGGCATTTAACACTAAAATCAGCTTCCCGGCCATTCTGTGCACCAGACGGAATAACTGCGACGTCATCTAAGGAACGTTCTTCTGCGCAGTTCCTTTTGCTGTTCATACGAAATGAACGTCATAATTTTGAATGGAAAAGAATAGGGCGAATGTAAATATAAATAATGTTTGGAAAAATGTGTATTTAGATAAATCGACGATATCTGATCAAATTTTGCACTTGCACGAGTATTTTATAAATGTTTTGTTATCATAGAACTCAGTACTTCTACGGTAACAATTGATTCGCTTACTGAATAATGTCTCTCAATGTAAAGTGATTTTTCATTCTTGTTTTCATAGTTTACGTATTTTAGTTTTGTAAAGTATTGTTATCAAATGACAAGATGTCTATATTATGAAAATGAAACACATTTTGAAACGAGTAAAAATCCTTCCTGAAGTAGAAGAGTTACTGCTCCACTTTTGCTACATTATCAACACCCGTTTATCAAACTGGATAACGGGCGACCGGATTTGAAATCAGTGCTGTCAACAAATAGGACTGAAAATAAATTATTTTACGAAATAAATTACGACTTTACACTCCTTATAATAAACATAAATCTGAACTATTCGCTGTTTTGCCTCCAGAATGTCATGATGTCATTTTTATTCACGGACGTTAATTTCCCGCGGTAACGACAGGGCCGTTATCGATAATGGCTCCGGGGCCAATTATGATAATGAATGACGCATTACATTAACAGAAGCATTTGCAGCACATTTTGTTAGTATTTAGAGGTACTCGTGTAATACCATTGATATAATTATAAATGATATTTATTTCCATTGCTATTATTATCATTGTTATTTTTACCATTATTTTTATATTTATATGCAGAAATTTTACGTAACACTAACTGGAAAGACTTAAGTCATTAACTGAATTCCGACATACCTTTGAGCATTATCAACACCTGAAAAAGATTATTAGATTGTCCTTTTCTCATTCTTTATGCTACCTTAAGAAATTGAAAGTGTCTAATAAGTGTGAATTTGTTACCAGCAAGTCAATTTTTTTGATCAATAATTGGTTCATCAAGGGTCAAATATGGACAAAAACTAAAGTCATTAAGCAATTATATGTCTAGACATTAGCAGCATGAAAGAAATTACACAAAATGTCATTGTATAAATATATCAACCAATCCGTCTCTTACAACACACAGTACTGCAGAACTTCCATTATGTCCGTTTCAAACAGTGAAGTTGATTAATTTTTCCCTGGTCATATCTGTCAATGGAAAGTTGAAACTTGGGTCAATATTACTGTGGTAGAAATAACAGATAGAAATAGTATGATTATAGCAGTTTGCACAAGTCTTTGAATTTTTATCATAACGTATATGGCAACAACGTAAGTCTTCAAAAATATCTTCTTTCGAGTCATTTCTATCTTTATATGTTGAAAGAGTTCCTTCTGTTTTAGTGAGCGTGAGGAGTGATGGACATTTCATTTCTGTCTCACGAATAGACTCAATCATAACTCGCCAGCTATTATTTTACTTCTGTTGCATTCTATCTCTTCAAAAGGATCGCATCACACATTTATCAACTCTCATTAAAGCCGTATTTCATTGTCACAATATACATGGATTGGCTCTGTGTTGATATATTTCCAGGCCAATTCGATTTTGCAGCCAATTGAATATTCATATGTAATAGATTTTTAATCCTGTGTCTAGGGAGGCTGGGTATAAAAGATGTTTCATGTATCATTGCATTTTAAGAGCAGGCTAAATAAAACTGAGACTGCTATAAATTTGCTTGAATGCATCCCAGATGTACTACTTATAAATTGTATTATATGAATATATCTAATCTTTAGAAGGTGGCGCAAGTGTCTTTTCTTCTTTTTCATCAAAGGGAATAATAAAACATATTTTAACATTCATACTTTGGTAAACAATATGTCTATTCAAATATTTTCGCAGGGGTCATTTACCTGTTCATGATATGTAAAAGTAATGTCTTTCTTAAATACAATTTACATAAAATGACGGCTACATTCATCACTACCGTAACATATATATACTTCATTATCCTGAAAATGACATCAACCACTAAAACTGTTAAATACAGTTGGTTTTTAACACAAAAATTATTGCCGGTGACTAGTTCTTTACATTTCAAAAATCATTCAAACTTTGTTTTCGTTAAAGATTATGTGAAAAGATATGGTCCGTAAAGCAGTACATACTGTAACCAAATAAAATATCGGAAAAGGTGGAACACTACGGTCATTAGAAATATCTGCAAAGAACGTTTGTACTTTCATGCACATCGTGTGTCCTGTGTAATTTTCTCCATGAACGGTCTCAGACAGAAAACTTCATCAAGAATAACATCATCACATGCTGTATAAGATTAATTTTATGTACATAATAATATTACGTAACTCAGTCTGCCTTTAAAAAGCCATTATTGGGAAAAATAGTCAATTCAATTTTCCTGTCTGCAAACTTCTTCTTACTGTCATTTTCTGCTGTTGTCGCGCTTTTACTTATATTTTCCTCAGATATCATTGGAAAACAAAAACAGACAAGTTTGTTCAATTTAGATATATACCCACCACTGTATATGGTTTATCTCATGTGTTTGATTAATGTATCTCAGATAGTTTTCTTTTCTGATATATTTACAGATATTCGATCTGTCTTGCTTTATATCAGATAGATTCGTGTGCCGAATATTCAATTTTCCTGTCTAAAAACTTCTGCTTACTGTCATTTCAGGATTATGTCACGCATTTGTCTATGTATCTCTTATCTCTTTCAAAACAAATTGAAAGAAACAAGATTGATTAAAACGTTCCTTCGTAATGTACTGCGTCGTATAATGTATACGACTTACGTATTGGACATTGATGACATCCATTGTGAATAGTAGTTTTACTTTTCATAAAATCATTTCAGTATGGATCTGAATTTGAAAGCCATGTGCATCTTTAATTATGGACATATAGCGATAAACATACCAATTAACTAATTTGGAAATGCTAGTGTTCTATAAATGTGTTTAATCATTTCGTATTTTAGGAATAACACCTTATGATATATATAAAAAATAACCACTTTAATTTGCTGCAATTACCACCATACACGTCTTCCTTGATTCGTAAAGACTAAGCTTTTCATCAAGTGGTTATTATTAGTGAATGGCATACCCTTGATAGATGTGGCTGATTCGGATTAAGTTCAGATCTAGATTTAGTTACATTCAAAGCGATGTGGATCACAATTTTTTCTTTACATAATGACCATTAACTCAGGTATAGTGTATAAACAAGTTGTTATGAAAAGCTTTCTGGAACTTAGTAGTACCAAACTGTTTTTACGATTTTACATCAGATCTTATTAAATGTTTCATTTACTAATTTCGTATGTACAAGGGAAACGCATACATACATTCCTATGTACGGTTGAATAGTTCTTCAAACGCTTCTTTCCAAAATAAGTGTTTTGGTATGTTAGCGGAATTGACAACGAGATCAAACTAATAAACTTAATCCTTCAAACATATTTCAGCAATAGGCATAAATATGTTTGAAGATTGAATTTATTAATGTAAATGTTATACACTACATTCCTTCTTAACTTAATCTAAAATATATTATTAAAATGTATATCATGTTGCTAAATTATACTTAAGCATAATAATACCCTGGTGTTTTGAACGTTTTTATTTGAACTCCAGCTGTGACCATTCTGTAAAATTATTACAATTCAGTACACAAAACAGGTGGTCATATAAAGAAGTCATGAAATAACTAGCTTATAATGGATATGTAATTTAAATACATTTATCGTTTTCAGCAGGATTGGAAAGACAGCCGAATGCCACATTAATAGGCGAAAGAGTAATCACGAAATGCAGTCGTATCCATTTAACTAAATGTAACCTATGTTGTACCTGCGAACAAGGAACTTTTAATATATTTGATATTTTACACGAAGTTTTCAAATATACTCCACCCTTATTATGTCAGATTTCAGTGGTAATCTTGTAATAAAGTTGTCTAAGATTAATTGTTATAAGTGTCCAGAAAATGAATGCTGCAGCTTACTATGCTCATTATTTCTTTTCAATCCACTGACATATATACTAAGGACGTGTTAATTAATCATGGCGCCAAAAAACAAGAAACGAATCATTCATAAACTGGTCGCCGATGAAAAATATGTTTTTAGATGAATTATGATGCCTAGCAATGCACATATCAATATTTTCATAGCGTGCCATATCCATTCCGTTGCAATATCACCATTCTTATTTATACGTTTTAATTTCTTAAGATTTATCATTATAAGCATTGATGAGAAATCGGCTAGTCGTAGGTGTTACACACAAAATGTATGTTATACATCGATAAACGGAAAATATTACCGTTTTAGGACAAACATGAAGTTGATTTAAACTACAAATTGGAAAATATTGTGAATGTGCAAAATGTGCATAATGTGCACACTATTAATTTACTTAATTTAAAAAAATAAAACTATATTTTAGTACCAGACAACGCCTACTTCTGAATTTATTCAACCATCGTTATAAAAAAGAGTGAAACGTATAAACCGTTTTGTTGTTTATATTTTAACTGTTTGCTGCAGATCATACTAAATTTGGTGTTTAGTTTAACGTCTCACCGACACTATTATAGGTGATATGACGACTTTCTAGCTCTGATGGTGGACGAAAAACCCAGTTGCCCCTCCATACATTATTTCATCACAGGCTTTGTTTAGCTTAACGTCGTACCGACACTCTTATAGGTCATATGGCGACTTTCCAGCTCTGACGGTGGAAGGAAAACCCAGTTGCACCTCCATACCCGAGTAGAACCACCGACCTTCCGTAAGCCAGTAAACGCATTGTTTTTAAGTGCGGTTTAGTCTTGATTAAACTGCAATTATACGCATTTTTCAATTCAAGTAAAAATACAGCAGAAATATGTATTTGTGTAAAATGGGTGGAGAAAATTATAGCTTACAACCCAGTATACCAAACTCTTCCTGTTACCAGTATGAAATAATAACATTCTAAATATGACTTTTCTTATTTTGACTGGGCAGCCTTTTTAAGAAAAGTCAAACTGCATGCAGGAGTTGCTTCCCTTCAACTTAAGAAATCTCTACTTATAGGTAAGAATAAGACTGAAGAAATGAAATATTATTTTATAAGTCCGATTTCTTCACTTCTAAAGCATCACTTATGCGGCATTATTGTTAATTTAACACATTTAAATGCACATCAACCGAAAACTTGCTTTTATATAACATTCACCAAAACACATTATGTGCTGCAAGATGTGCATTATGCCAGTTTAACGTAGTTGTTCCAACAAAATAAATGGCCTGTATTCTTAGTTTAGTCTAATGTTCTGTGAACAGGATTTCATGTATAGCTGTATATACATGTAAACAAATGTATATGTAATAACGTAAAAAGTTTGACAATATTGATTAAGTATAGTTATGTGGAACCAGGCAACATCGGTTCTAATTACATTTTGCCGTTTATCGGTAAATCGGTAAAACAGAGCCTTTGGAAGCAAAGAATGCAACCAAGAAGAATATTAGCAGAATGAAATGTACAAATAGAGAAAAGTGGAAACTTCACAGGTCGCTCAACACGACAGAAACGAAAATGTTGCAGGCTCGGTTTGATTGAGCCTGTTCATGGACGGTAGTAGATATGCATGCTACCGTCTACGCCCTCTAGCCCCGGGTTGAGCAGAACTCAACATTTACACCACCTCTCAAGACGCCTAGCACTGGCTTAAGCGGAACTCAATTACACAGATGTTGAATGGACTCCATGATACAAAAGGACAAGGAAATATAACAATACTGACTCCAAGTACGGAGAGACTCTTTACAGCCTCCACACGGAACTTAAAGATTAATGTTGTGATAATTAATAAAAATATGTAAAAAGTCGATCCTAAGGAAACTCAGAATGCAACCAAGATGAATAATAGAGTCGTTTTTATTGAGTATGTTCATGAGAGGTAATGAAATGTGCAACACCTCTCACACTCCTAGCATCGTCTTAAGCGCAACTCTATTACACATATGTTGAATGGACTCCATGATCCCAAAGGTTCTGAATACTTTACAACACTGAATCCAGACAATTTTATCGCATGGGGCATAATGAGTTGCCACAGGTGGTTTGCGAAGATGTCTTATCCTCCACGGTGGTTTAACCATAAATTTGTAAATACTCTTTATAACATTATAATTGTAATTTACATACCATGTTATTGATATAAGTACTTTTTCTTTATTTTATTCGATTCAACGAAGAAACAACATTATGGCGTAACATCGAATAACGTTTCCAAACCTGTTCTAAAAACTGTAAGAAACTCCTTTGAAAGTAAAGTAATAGTAGACCCGCATTTATGGCGTCTGTTCATGAAATATAATGAATCTGTTCATGAGAGATAATGAATCTCTCCATGAGAGATAATGAAAGGTGCAACACCCTTCGCACCACATAGAAACAGTTTTAACAGAACTGTTTTATGTACTCCATGATCCCAGAAGACCAGACAATATAACACAACTGAATCAAATACGAGAGATAATATTTTACAGCCGCAACATTAAATCTTATCATCATAATGAGTCGGTTTGTAAAAAAAATAAGAGCCTTCACATATATCCATAGAACATCGGTGATTCCACTTGTTGACATTGCTCAGACTTCGTAAACTTAATATTACCTATGGTTAGGGTATGAGTCATCATGTGGGTGGGCTACCACAAGACATTACTATAAAAACACACTTAAAAAGTGAAATAATATTATTTATTCATTTCGTATGGGAGGAGGCAGAGGGAGATGGAAGGGAGAAGGTAATGTAATTTTCTTAAAACTAATCCGAGGCATACAAGTGCACATGCTGAAACATATTTCTATAAAGGTATATGATTCTACGTCAAATAAATTATGAGATACTTGCAAGACAAACGTTTTGGCTCGTCATTCGTATTTTGACTAAGTCAAAGGTCATAACTGTAGTCTGGCGGAATACAATTCCGTAGAAAACTACTCGTGCATAACTTCATGCGCTTTATTAAACCTTTTTAAATTCATGACTCCAGGTCAAGTAATTCTTTTTTATCCGTATAACTCGTAACATGGAGTTATTTTGTCATTTGAGGCAGATATATTTGCGTCGACAGATCAGTTAGGATAAGAACCATCATATCAAATAAATAGGAGTCGCAAACGAAAGTAACAGTAATTAAGAATTTTCTGGAAAGTTAGATAATCATCTAGATGGATGATTTTCATTATAGAAGGACAAAACACATCAACACGAAAATTGACGTAAACATAGAATAAATAAAGGTACTCTTGGCATTGATTTGATGACATGCCTGTACAAAATACGATAATTTCTCTGCATTAGCAAAGATTGCATTGTACATTGCAATACGCAACAATACGAAAACGTCTGCGGTTTCGCAGAAATAGAAATAATTCTCGTTACTCAAATGAAATCTACAAACAAAACTCAAAAATTTGAACAGGTAAATCATTACAACGATATGAAAAAAAATATGTTATGCTAAATTCCGAAAGAAATTGCCTATAATCAATCAACACGTTTGAATGACACTCAAATACATTTCATTCCATCATATTAACTGATGTTATACAGTCAGAACCGCATAGACATTCCTAGGAAATTTGATCTATTTATAAAGCTATACATTTTCAAGATATAACGAAAAATATTGATTTACCTTTACCTTACTTTATAACAGCTTTATTCTATGCTGTACGGATGAACGGCGTCGCGCTTCATCAAACGTACAGAACTACCTTAAACTTCAAAAGTTTCAGAACGGATGCAGAAATTGGAAAATGTGAAAACATATTTAAGCTTAAATTATCAAATTAATGACAAATACTCTGGAGCCTATATATATTGCATTTTAAGCGTTTTAAGACTAAGTCGAAATCATGAATTTACACTTTATGTAAGAGTTTTAACATATGTGAGTATATAGGGCAGTAGAACACGTTCATCACATCTGTGAAAGGGTTGTTTTGATTGAATAGATGACAGAATTGAGAAATTTTAATCCGCATTTGTATTACGTCTGCAGGAAGTTTGAAGTTTGCGTTGGCCTTTAGTTTTTATCAATTAATAAGTTTCAAGATGAAACTGTGTTTGATAACTTTGGTTTCATTTATCTTGCAGGAATGTTTGTAGAAGTGTCAAAACCCTTACAGTTTGCATAATTGATCTACTTAAAATCACAAAAGCAATATAAAGTGTTCTTGCTGTCCAAGATGTTTCATGCATTTAAGATTTATAGCTACTCCATATTAAATGTAGAAAAGGTCAACTATTATTTCGTAGATTATAAAGAATACGTTGGTATTCATTTTAACACAAGAATACAAAACCTAATAAAAGTCCTGTTTCTACGAACATAGCGCCCCTCATCCATACCTGACCCCCGCCACAGCATTGTCTGTACAGATTATAATAAAGAAATGTACAGAGAAAAAGTAAATCATATAGACAATGAAGATGAAACGAACAATTGAAGAATGACACACCAATAGACACTGCCTTGGCAGGGTCAGTGGCAAAATACAACACTGCGGAAAAGCAAGTGTCTTTTACTTCAAAAATGTGGTAAAACATAAAAGAAAACGGAAAATGCATTAATATTAAAGCAGCATTGATATCCTCTCTAAAGTATAGCTATTCTGAAATATATTAACCAAACATATCAATATAAGCTCGTTTAATCGTAACATAGGAAAAGGAAATATAAACTCATAAACCTTTACATTTTGCTAGATTTTTTTCATACATCAGCAATTGTATTTAATTATATAAGTTTCATAAACTTTCTTTAAGGGACAAGTGACTTAATAATATGTAGTATTAACTGCTTTACGAATGTGAGTATAATATGTTTACGGAATAGAAAAGATTAACAGAGGTCTGCCCAAATATAATTTGTATATGTCTGAGCTATATGTGCGAGGGGAAGTCTGTATAGACATCATGGTAATTCTGAATTTTGATTCACCTTCATATTGTAGTTCCCCTTCGGCAATACAGTGTATACTATACTGTCCATTTTATAGATCATATTCATTTTATTCAAACCCATTTTTGTGCTATCATTTCTGAGGCTCGTATTCAGTTAATAACAAATTAAATTACGTTATCCTTAATAGGTTTGTGAGTATGCAAAGGAATGTTTTTAATTAAATCTATGATTTAAATTATCATAATATAACTCTAAACAAAGACAAAATTAAGTTAAAAATCTGCAAAATGTATTTTTAAAGTGTCTTATATTAAATTGGATTTGGAGTGACGCAACATTATTACAGTTATGAGCTTCATCTAAAACTAATGCATACACATTTATAATTTACATATTATAGCCATAATGTAAACTACAATTTCTTTCCCTATTCACTCTATAAATATGACTTTTTATCCGTTCTAAGATTCACTGAAACAACTTATATACCAATTTAACACAACATTTCCTAAAAACATCAAATGAAGTAATTTCAGCAAAGCGATATGTATTGTAGCTTTATATATTATTAGTAAAAAACACAATTATTGTATGGTATTATTGGAATGTAGATGTGCCAATTCAGGTTTAAGAAATATGAAAATACCATTAAGCTATTGATTTTTGTGCTTTCAAAGTACTTGTACCTAGAGAAAAATAAAACGATTACGAGATAAATGAAAGACTTTACATTGACGTCGTATCATGATACATGTAAACCAGTTATAGGTTTTAATAACGACGCATTATTTAACTTGTTACTAATTATTTTCTAAATAGAGTTACTGTATTTTATGAGAAACTCAGCTGGCAAACGTGCAAATTAAAACTGTTTGTCTGGCTGCAACGATGCTAATCATAAAATAGCAGTCATTCTGTCTCCAATACTGTGAACGGTCAATGTTAATCTTGCGTATGTCTTTGATTTTTGCGAAGTGTTTGATAGATTAATGCAATAGCTTTACAATAAATCTGCCACATACTACCATTATGAACAACGTTTTGTTAAGATGGAAAATAAAATTCATAAGAAAAGTCTAAAGTGTAGAATATGCAAAAAAAAAAAAAAAAAAAACAAAAAACAAAAAAAAACTAGCAGACTCGGTAAAATTGAATCGGTTTGAATTTGGTTAATGTTACCTTTTTTGGCAGACTAATGTTTTTATTCAGACGACGAAAATAGTGTAAGTAGTAAAGCTCGTGATAGTGTAAATCAAAACTACGCTTGGCAGGGAGAGGAAATGCGTCATTCAACATTTACATATATATAAATATATAATGATCATCTTGTAAAATTTTGGTCGCAATGGCAATGTCTGTTTTAAATATTGGTCATCAGTGTCTTGAACCCAAGGATCGAACACAAGGACAAGACCATTCTACCTTATTGACATTCCGTACCCCCACATTTAAGCGCCCCCTTTGGCGTTATATTTTGCACCAAGGGTGCGTTTATGTCTGTACCAAATACAAAAGGAACTATGTTTTTTTCTACTACCGAAAAATGTAAAGTCCGCTATTCCAAAGTATTAACGCTAACACACAAAATGCACATGAAAGTTGTTAAATCCGACATCAAACTAAATCCGTTACCACTTTCAGTTGAGTAAATAGGCAGTTAAGAATAAATACGGCAATTAAGAAACACTGGCTATAAACATTGACCCGGTCAGTCAACATGCTGACTACCATTTGATGCGTGTATTTGTTGCGCACAATTAGAGGGTCACAATTGGGTTTGTTTTCACATATTGACCATGCATTCGAAGGTAACGATGTATGTTAACGTTTGTGACACATAAAATGTTTGGCATGTTTAAAAAAAGCCACTTTTCCATCCTCAGGTTTAGTAATACTCTAGTATGTAATCCGCGGAGCGCGTTCAGTCAGAGTCGCCTCAATTAGGAAAGTATAATTTTAACGTCTCAGGTTATCTCGAAGGTCACGGAGTTTAATTGGTCAGCTTGTAATTACAGCAACTTTCTAGGTCAGTTGCTCACTCAAGTGTGACTTACCAATTCAAACTCTCAAGAGAAGGAACAATAAACTATATTTCAAAATAGCACTTTATATTATCTAGAAAATATAAATTAAAACAAAAATAACAAAAGATATCAAAATTCACAAGTTTTTAACAGTTTTTTCTTAATAAATCCCTTAGATGCACGGTGACCCTATTTTTTTCTTTCCAATTTGAAGCATTTTAGTGTGTCAATAAAGCTACAAAATAATTTGAAAATCTTAACGTCAGAATTTATTTGTGTAGATCTAAATACGTTTTTTTTCTGTTGAAAAAAATAAAGTGGATGTGGTAATTATGTCAACATGTAAAATTAAGGAGATTTGTTAGTGACATTTTTGCTTATATAATACTGACAACATCTTGTATTCATATTAACCTATAAAACCTGAGATCCCAATAACATTAAGTGGGATATTATATGTTTTATAGAGTACCACCATTTTTGAAATTTTACAACATTTCGGAAATGCTTAAACAGTTGGTGAAGAAAATACCCTATAATATTAAAACGAGTTCGGTGACCTCTGTTTTTTTCTTCTCTTGTTTGTCTTGGAAACTAATGTTCTCCAAGCTCACAGAGAATGAAAAAAATCTTGATGTTAGAAAAAAATCGTTCATACATCCTTCGATAAACAGCAACACGTCATCTTGTTTTTCATATAATTTGTCACTTTTCAAGCACTTTTGTTAAAATTACTTTCAGATTATGAAACGAAATTTCCAGTATACAAATCACTTAATGAACGCTGCAGTGTCTAAATACTGTTAGCAATACATGTGCAACTTTTAACTGAATTTATGTGTCAAGAAAAACAGGTAGCATTTTTCGTATTCGACTGAAAACTTACAAAAATGATAATTAGATATACACCAATATATTTGAAATTATCTGTTTTGAAAAATATTCAAATATACTGCAGTGCGTGGTTGTATTCTTCTTTTTCTCACATAGACATTGTTTGTTTACCTGTCCTACCGTATTGCATGGAAGTATGCATTACTCATTTTGATTTGGAATTTGTCAGGAATTATGCCAATAGGTTATTTTGTCCATGACCATTCACAAAGATTTAGTGGCAAATTTGTTACAACACATCGTTTGAATTTCTTCCAAAAAGATATAAAAAATTGACACAATATCAATATGCCCGAAATAATGCACGATTTGATTGTATTGGCAGTTTTTGGTTGGTAGACCAATGTTTATGGACTACAGTTATTAAAAGACAAAGTGGTTTTATAATACTTCATTGAATTAGTTTTCTGTCTCCGTAATATGGTGGGAATCTGAGAGAAGTTTCGAAATTAATTGATTTTTCAAAGCTCAGCGTAACTCGCCTCTATCTGATTAAAATACATGTTTCTTGTGTTGAATTAATAGAACTTTAAATATATTTAAAGACGATTTGTACGGCTTTAATGGTATATCTCCAAAACAATTAATCAGAAACACCATTATCTTGCTCATTTCGGCGAAATAACTCTAAAATTAAACTCGAGCAGGAATATTTATCCAATTCAATTTAAAGTGATATTCCTCCCATTGTGGTTCCAATAAATGAAATAAAATGTTAACTTAGATCATAACTTTCATTTTGTGCCTCGAAAATAGGTTAAATTGTATAATTGTACAATTTATTTTAACAGTTAAAGTATGTTTAATTCAATCAAAAGTGTAGTCAAGTTGTTATGGCGCAACATATAAATTAAGACATGCATAAACAAAAGCGGCAGAATTTCAACTATTCGTTTCTAGTAGTCTTTTATAACAATATAATAAAAGAAACGTTTGTTTGAAACATATTTAGATAATCTAGAAATGTCAGAATGTGGCACTTCCACTATTTTCATTTTTGTCACCTCCTATACAATTTTGACACCAAAGTGTAGCAACATTGTCCTTAATCTATTGCCATGAATCGGATAAAATCAGATTAAAATGTTCGGAAGGTTTCTACAAAATTGATCACATTTGAAAAGTATAAATGTAGGAACGAGTATTCAGAAATTTAAAAAAGGAAGCTTTCAGCAGACCTCATGCAAAATACGATGTGATATTACGTTTTTTTCACGTGAAAAAGAGCTGAGATGCTTTAATATATCTTATATATTTTATTTATCAGTTTCACGATGAAACTTTCTTTGATCCAGTGAATCTCATTTATAAGGCACGGTTTTACGTAGAGTTGTCACGACGCTTCAGTTCCTTTCAACCGCACAAGTATTTTGTCGAAGATGACATTTTAACAGTACGGTGACGTTAGATTTATAAAGCATAGCAAGGTATTCCTGTCATTAATATGCGAGTAAGGTTCAACATATAATGCAACCGTTGATATAAATTCTTTATAAGCTTAGATATATTTATAATGAGATGCATCTGAGTTCATTATTCTTTAATTTTTCCAGTAGTTTTCTGGTGCCCATCGACGGGAGTCTGCATCTAAATCGAAAATAAAGGGCTTCTAAAGTAGCACGAGGAAATTGTAACAAGTCATTTCTTTTAATACGGAGACGGGAAACATTTTGGCAAGTAAAAATAAAATTACCGACAAAATAATAAGATTTTATTAACGTGACTAAATATAACCAACTAGAAGATGCTTTTGTAGAAAATCGCATGTCTCCCCCAATGCATAGTCATATAGGCAGGAAGTCAATAGGGGACAGGAGCAAAAGTCTAAGCGACACTGATGGCTGGCTGCAATAGGAATCATCTATTTGGCATGTCCAATAATTCCACAAAGTTTCAACATTCTAGGCTAAGTGGTTCTGAAGTTATGAATTGGAAACTATTTTCCATCTGCAAGCCTCTATGACATTGACCTTTGATCGGGTGACTCCAAAATCAGAAGGGATCATCTATTTTGCATGTCCAATCATCCTATATAGTTTCAACATTCTGGGTCAAGTGGTTCTCAAGTTAGTGATTGAAAAGTATTTTCTATGTTCAGCCCCATGTGACCTTGAATTTTGATGTTGTGACCCCAAAAACAACAGGGGTCATCTACTCTGAAACTTCTATCACCCTATAAAATATGAAGGTTCTAGGTCAAACGGTTCACAAGTTATTGACTGGAAATAGATTTCCATGTAATGTTTGCTGCGACCTTGACCTTTAATAGAGTGACCCCAAATTCAATAGAGGTCATCTACTTTGCATGTCCAATCACCCTGTGAAGTTTCAAAATGCTGGGTCAAGTAGTTCTCAAGTTACTGACCGATATTGCTTTTCCATGTTCAGGCCCCTGTGACCTTGACCTTTAGTAGAGTGATCATCCCAAAATCAATAGGGGTCATCTACTCTGCATATTCAATCATCCTATGGAGTTTCAACATTCTGGGTCAAGTGGTTCTCAAGTTATTGATCGGAAATGGTTTTCCATGATCAGGCCCCTGTGACCTTGACCTTTAATGGAGTAATCCTAAAAGCAATAGGGGTCATCTACTTTGCATGAAGAATCATCGTATTAAGTTTCAATATTCTAGGTCAAGTGATTCTCAAGTAATTGATCGGAAATGGTTTTCCATGTTCAGACCCCTGTGACCTTGACCTTTGACGGAGTGACCCCAAAAACAATAGGGATCGTCTACTCCATAAGCCCTGAAGTTTAAAGGTTCTAGGTCAAAAGGTTCTCCAGTTATTGATCGGAAATGATGTATGACGTACGGACGGACAGGGCAAAAACAATGGAGTGACCCCAATATCGATAGGGGTCATCTACTTTGCATATTCAATCATCCTATGAAGTTTCAACATTCTGGGTCAAGTGGTTCTCAAGTTATTGATCAGAAATGGTTTTCCATGTTCAGGCCCCTGTGACCTTGACCTTTAAGGGAATGACCCCAAAATCAACAGTGGTCATCTACTCTGCATGATCAATCATCCTATGAAGTTTCAATGTTCTGGGTCAAGTCGTTCTCAAGTTATTGGTCGGAAATGGTTTTCCATGTTCAGGCCCCTGTGATCTTGACCTTCAATGGAGTAATCCTAAAAGCAATAGGGGTCATCTACTTTGCATGACCAATCATCGTATTAAGTTTCAACATTCTGGGTCAAGTGATTCTCAAGTTATTGATCGGAAATGGTTTTCCATGTTCAGGCCCCTGTGACCTTGACCTTTGACGGAGTGACCCCAAAAACAATAGGGATCGTCTACTCCATAAGCCCTGAAGTTTGAAGGTTCTAGGTCAAAAGGTTCTCCAGTTATTGATCGGAAATGATGTGTGACGTACGGACGGACAGGGCAAAAGCAATATGTCTCCCCCAGAGGAGGGTGGGGAGATATAATTATCCCTCGTGCATGGTCCAAATTGTTTCTGCCGCTGTATATTTCTCAACTACAAAATAAAAGATGCTATTCTAGATGATATTGTGCTACATTTCTTACGAACAATTATCTCCTTAAAAATTTATGATGAACATTTGCTTTTACATCGCAACATGTCTGAAAGAACTGTCATTTAGTGAAGAAGGCATTTCAAGGAATTCAAGATTTAATTGTGTTCCATTGAAAGCCTTCATGAGCGGCGGAAAGTAAAATACACAAAGTTTTGGGATAAAAAGTATAATTCAATCTTAGTTTCTTTTCTGTTTGCTAGATGTGAGAATATCGCGTTGGTGGGCCTAGCTTACATGTTACGATGAAGTTGTCTGATAAAAACTCGTTGTCATTTCTAACTTGATGTATAGATTTTTTTCGCTATGCTTCAAAAGTTGTTAAAGTAGTTGTTTATTGCACGGCCTCGTATTAAAAAATAATTCAAAATGCAGAGCTTTTTGAATGAGGAACTATAAATGAAATTGGATATAAAACTGTTTTCCAATGTTTTGTAATTATAAGCGTTTTGTTTCCTTATTCTATAACTCATGTTGAGATTAAGCCAATCATTATCTCTAAAATTGTATGAAATCATCAACTATTGTCATCGAATGACACGATTGGGTTTCTTCATTAATATTTTAATCCGTCTGAGACTTAAATATTGATTGGATCGTGAAAATTTAATTCATTCCTGGAGTTGCTTTCTAAATATAAAAACAATATTGAGATAATTTAGAACAGCGCCCAACTAAATTTTGGATGACGTCTTATTTGATATTGACTACTTCCTTAAGATGAATTTTTATGAATGTTTATAACGCGTTTATTAGTGTTGACGCATTTTTGTTAAAACGGTTTTACTGTGATCTGACCTAGTTAACTACCGTTTGAGCAAAGGTTACTCAGTTTCAAACGCTGCAGATATATCTTTAAGACGAGAATGCTGAGTTAGACTATGTTTCATGTATGATATTTTATTAGTACATGCTATTACATTTTATATTGTCTGAGATATCTGTTCCAAGTAATACTTTATGGTAGGTTATTGCTTTCCTGTCCTTTTAATTGGATAACATATTTCTTATATAAAACAAATTAAGAAATTAAACATACGTGGAAAATGAATTATATCAGTTTGTTTCAAAATAAAGTCAAATTTTGTAGTTATTTTAAATCATGTTACCAAGACCTCGACCTTTGCATTTTTTCATCATTATACAGATCCATTTTAACTACCTTTTCACATAACTTACATATACCCAAAGCCGCTAATATTACACACTAAAATGATGACGCTATTTATGCTGCAGAAATCACCATACTTGTATCAATGTTATCATTTAGTGTGGTAATTTTATGTTTTGTTTATTCTTGTCCCAAAGCTGTCTGCTTTTGCTGTCTAAGTGAAAGAAAGAAACATAAGCTCATTTAATACAACCAAATTATAAGCTAACCACTGTGTAGCATGAAGTGACTGCTACAGGAGGCTGCTTAACTTCAGGTGAAAATTGGAGAACAAAAATCAGTATGGGATGTCAACTGACAGGGAGCTCAAGGCAAGTAGCTGCTTAATACAGATGACTGCTAAGGCAGGTTCAAATGAAATTGCCTTTAGTTTGGAATAACGTGTTATAAAGTTGGTAAGTATTTTTGTATATAATTTAAAAAAAGAAGAAAAAAAACACCAATCAGTAAATAGGTACCTGTAAAAGAAAGCATCTAAGTTTGTCTTTACAAAGCAGTTAATCGAGCCTGAAACTGTCTTGGAACACGTTGGTAATAAACAGAAATCAAATATATTTATTCTGTCTAGATATTTGCATCGTATCAAAATATAACAAATTTTGACAGTTTGATATATTGTCGTCTTTGTTAATGCAATAAGTTACAGTAACATTTCAAGGACGTCCTTTTCAGTATTGATCTGGTATTTGCTTTTCTTATTTTTTCTACAGAAATGAATCTATTTTTATTATGCATATATACAAATCATGTACTCACAATCACCTCGGAACATTTAAGAATACTGATTTCAAACTAAACCTCCCTCACTGAAGCCATATTTAAGTCCAAAAAATACATCATAATTACCCGTACAGATGTTGTTTTATGGTGTAGTGTAAATGTATTTGTGTAATTGTTCGTACAGAATTTCAAATATTCCTTTTATGTTTACCAACATTAAACTTCTGATGTTATCAATAAAGCAGATGTGACCAATGAACTGACCATGTCATGCTTTATTTACTTGCTTAGAATGCAGACTTTTAACACGTTAAAAAAAGTTATGTATACAATTTTATCTCACGATTCGTTGATTGATGGTAACATTATTACGAAGGTAGTAGCGTTTTCTTTCTTATTTACAGTTAACTAAAACACCATTTTATCATGTGTTTGTGCAGAACAGTGAAATGCATCACATTTGAATGGAATTAATTTCTGTCGTTGTTGTGTATACAGTGTTCGACATTTTCACATATTAGGACGTTAGCAGAATGGTCTAGAAATTGTTTATAGAAAATACATGTTTTACATGTACATGCTAGGGGGCGTGGGCAGTGTTGCATTTCTCATTTCTACTCATGAACAGACTCAATTAAACCGAGTCTGCAATTTTCACTGATTGCATTGTTCTCGGTGCTTCTGAGGGATCTACTTTCCGGATTATATTTACAACAATTGCGTCCTTTCAATCCATTTTCTTAATTTGTGTAATAATTGTACACAGTTTCGAATAAATGAAAGGAGATATTTGATAGTTCTTGAAAGGGGAAAAGTAGAAAAATGAACATTATTTTGAAAGATTGAATAAAGTAGTAACTTGTGTATAAATGTTTCTAGAAACAGATCTCAGACAATACTATTTACTACAACCCTCCTTGACTTAATCTAAAAATATATTAATCTAATATATATCATGTTGCTAAATTACACTTAATCATAATAACCCCCTGGAGTCTAGAACGGTTTTGTAAGACCTCTTGCGGTGACAGTTCTGTTAAATAATTACAGTACAGAACGACAAACAGGTGGTTATAAAGTAGTTATATAACAGCTCTAGTAATAATGTTTTTTTTTTTTTTAAATTTAAATACATTTATCGGTTCCAACAGGCTTAAAGACAGCCGAACGCCACATTTTGAGGCGAACGAGTAAACTCGAAATGCAGTCGCATAAATTTAATTAAATGCTAGATGTACCCATATTGTACTTCATTTCTGATTTTACTGTAATTCATATGTGTGCGATTGTTTTCGGATATACTTCACCCTTATAACTTCACGGGTAAGTTTTGTAATAAAGTTGTCAAAGATAAAATGTATTAAGTTTTCAGAAAAGTAAAATGCTGTCGCTTTCTATGTTTTCTATGTTTATTTGTTCTGTTTATTATTCAATTCAATAAACTTCATTATTATAGAAAAACTGAATATAGTCCATGATCCCAAAGGATCAGAAAATATAACAACACTGAATCCAATAAGGGAAACTCTTTTACTCTTTTACAGCAACCACACTAAGTCTGCGGATGTCTCTCAATTATATTCTTGTGCGTGTAACATGTGTACATGTTGAGTACTGTTCAACCCGGAGCTAGAGGGCATGGACGGTAGCTTGCATTTCCACTACCGTCTATGAACGGGCTCAATCAAACCAAGTCTGCAACTTTTCGTTTATGTTGTGTTGAGCGATCTGTGGTTTTCCACTTTTATTATTCTTTCATCATTTCGAGTCAGTTAGTATAAATTAAAACCACGGAACATCAGTTTGTCAATGTATGTTGCTTGTTGATAATGTTCAGACTAAGTAAACTTTTATTACTCATACACTCATATTACCTTTTGTTGAGGTGTGGGTCATAATGGTGCTGAGGCGAGTAGATACCAAAAAACATCACTAAGAAAAAAAAAACATTTAAAATGTAAAAAGAAAGGTTTTCATTATATATTTATTTTTGTGTTATAAGAGGTGGAGGGAAATGAAAGGGAAGAGGAGATGGGAAAATTCCAAATAAAATCTCAGGCACACAGTTACACATGCGGAAACACATTCCTTAAAGGTAACATGAGTCGAGTCAATGTCAAACAAGTATAAGATACTTGCAAGACAAACGTTTTGGTCCTTCATGTATATCTTGACTAAGTCAAGAGTCATAACTTAGCTGAGGATAATACCTTACAAAATTACAGTTGTATAACTTCATGTGTTATATAAAAATCCCCATTTGACTCTAGGTGGTCAAATACACTTTCAGATACGACATAAGATTTTTGTCTTAAGTTTTATGCATATTTAGCCTGTCAATAGCAATTAGTCTGATCCGGCTTAGTGAAATATATGCATACAATCAATTATGGTAGTTTTCAATTCAAAGTCCTTTCATAAGACCATGTAAACTGTTTCAAATTAAAACTTATTACTATTCTTTCTTTATGAAACCTTATTTTGTATCGAAGGAAATTGAGCCAGTTATATACAGGTATGGTCGTGTATCTGTATTTATGTTAGACTGATTTAAAAAATATTGATCTTCCAGTTAATGTTACAGTAATTATATCTATCAATTAATTCACAGATTTGCGCGTTTTTAGTTGACTGCTTCAGTACACGTGACAAACTTTCACTTCTCAATGAAGCAATTTCGTATTTATTAGATCTAATCAATATTCATAATTTTACGGACGACTTTCTAGTTTCTGGGTCACACACTTTCAGTTTCAATTCGCTGATGTTAATGTTTTAGTCTATTTTCTGATGATAGATCATGGAACAAAAATGCAATATATAATATATTTTATTTGTTTTTATTTACGCCCTTTTAATTTTTAAACATTCATATACACATATCTATTACGGCATCTGGCGTTCTGTAAATTTCGTCCGCACAACAACAACAGCGGCCGAAGGAGAATCTGATTATTTTGTTTGAACAATTATTTGGCACTTTCGAATTGTATAAGCCAGAAGAAAGTAGTCAAGGACATCCAGGCCGTCTTGGATCTTCCTTTCAATAACGCGCCTTAAATTGAATGTGAAACGAAACGGAATGTTAAGGTATATCGATGTTTTGTACTGAAGTTCAAAATTCGTAATAGTGTTTAGGACGACATCAATTCATATATTGCATTCATTTAAAATGATTTAATAAAATGAATGAAAAAGATATTCTAGAATGATGTTACATGTATATTCAAGAAGTATTTCAACTCTTGGAATAACTGCGAAGCAATATCTAGAGATTAATGTATAGGCATGAATAATCTATTTCAGAATTTCAAATTAATATTTAAGGGAGTTTTTGTTACTAATATAGCGGAAATATTCAAGACTAAACATTGTTTTACAGGGATATTATTTCAGCTGCGTATTTACAAAACAGTTGTAAATATTTCGTCTTTCTTAGATTAACTGCAATTGCCAGAGGGTTTTAAAATAAGTTAGGCGTAAGTACATTGGTTAAAACTCCCCGGTGATGGGTTTTGCTATTGGCCATTTGAAGGCGATGTCGTTACACTTCTGTTGTTTTATATTGTTCCATTCATCATTCATTCGTGTGTATGTATTTACACAGTTTGTACACATTTCAACGTGGAGTTCAATATGTGTTTTCTACTTGTCTAACCGTTTATTTTAAAACATTAATTGAAATAGCTTATTGTGATAAACTTTTTAATATTATATTATTTCTTTAGACAGATACAGAAGTTTCCGTTTCATCAAATATACCAACAGGTTGGCATTTATTCATATCTTTTTTTTCATTATGCCGAATCTCAGCTTTATACTAAGTTATACGAATGAATGGCTTCACGCATTTACTTTCGATTTTTTTCAAACTTAAAGACCTATCTTCGAACGTTTCCTAACGGATACATTTCCTCAATGTATAAAAATTGAAAATGTGTTGATTTATATAAGCTAAAATTATCAAAACAATGTCAATTGCAAGTAACGGAGGAGTTTTAAGACTAGAAACTTAAAGTTCATGTAAGACTTATTACATGTGTGAGTATATAGGGCAGTAGAACATATTTATCTCATCTGTGAAAGGGTTGCTTTGATTGAATAGATGACATATTTGAGAAGTTTTAATCCGTATTTGTATTGCGGTTGCCGCTAGTTTGAAGTTTGCGTTGGCATGTAGTTTTTTCAATTAATAAGTTTCAAGATGAAACTGTGTTTGATAACTTGGGTTTCATTTATCTTGCAGGAATATTTGTAGAAGTGTCACAACCCTAACTGTTTGCATAATTGATCTACTTAAAATCACAAAAGCAACAGAAAGAGTTCTTGCTATCTAAGATGTTTCATACATTTAAGATATACAGCTACTCCATATTAAATTTAGAAAAAAAGTCTATCATTATTTCGTGGATTGAAGAGAACACGTTGGAAATCATATTTAAAACAAGAATACAAAATTCAATAAAAATCCTGTTTCCACGCATATAGTGCCTTCATCCCTACCCGACCCCCGCCACAGCATAGTCTGTAAAGATGTTAATAAACAAATGTACAAAGAAAAAGTAAATAATATAGACAATGGAGATGAAACGAACAATGGGAAGATGACACATCAATAGACACACACCTGCAAAATACAACATTGCGGAAAAGCATAAGAATGTGGTAAAACATAAATAGGATAGAAAATATATCAACATTAAAGCAGCATTTATATTCAGTCATAAGTATAGCTATTCAGTCATAAGTATAGCTATTCTGAAAAGTCATGCATAAATAACCAAACAGCCTGTTTAATCGTAATATAAGAAAAGTGAATAAAAACTTCTAATCCTTTACTTTTTGCTAGATTTTGTCAAACATCATCAATTTTAATTAGCCAATTAACTTAATTTAACTATCATTTAATATATACATTACCTTCTTTAAGAGACAGGTGACTTAATTACATGTAGTATAAACTGCAATTAAAATGTCTGTTTGACAAATATTTAAGAAACAGAACCGAATAACCGAAGTCTACATAAAAATAGTATGTATATGGGGCGGTTTCGTTTTTAGAACGTGGCTTTCCCTGGTGGATATTCCTTCTAAACTAAAATGTAGAAGTTTGTATAGAAATGAGATAAGTCTGGTTTATTTTATTCGTCTTTATATGTAATTCCTCTTCAACAATAGATAAACAAAAATGCGTCAGAATTTCTTGTACTGTGCTGTCGGCTCATATTCTGTTTATACAAACACATATTTTGCTTACCTTTCTTAGACTCGGATTCAGTTTATAAAAAATATAAAATACGACACATACTTCACATGTTTTTGAGTATGCAAATTGAATCTATGATTCCAAATTTCTTTTTTTACTATTTTATCTTTACTCTGAACAAAGAAAAAAAACAATGAAAACAAAAATACATACATACATGATATATATATATACATTTATTAATTATATTCTACAAATGAATTACATATTTTAATATCAATAGAAATATAGCTTATGTTACATAAACGTGTTACTGTGACCTGTTGTTCTCACAACTATTCAAAATCGTACATTCAAAGGTAATTTGGACACTGTTACTATGTACAGTATACAAAATACATACGTCAATTGGAAACGAAGGTATGAAGTTCGCACGGCTTTTGTTCTATTAAGCATAGCTAAATTGAAACATTATCTAAATAGGCATTTACTAATGATAGATAACAATTTTATACATGTATATGAAACTGTGTTGGATAAGGAGAATCCTTTGAGAGCAATGATAGGCCATAATGACGTCGTATTTATGTTTCGTCATTGGCTTTTTGGAAAGCGACAGAAGAAGAATTTGAGAACTTTGTTTCTAATTACAATCACTGAATCAGGGTCTTCTTTGGAGTTTCGGCTGAGTTATCAAAGTAGTCATTTTTTAACCTACTGACTATCCGAATTTGATTTTTCATCCGTTATAGGAATCTTTGAAACAATGTATTTACATATTCAACACAACATTTCGTTAAAACATCAAATGAAATAATCTTATCAAAACGATATGTATTGTAGCTTTCTATAATATGAGTTACTAAAATACAGTTTTTGCAGGGATTTGAAAAAGACATCAGAAATTGTGTAGATGAAATCCAGGAATATAAATATACTGTTAATTCATTTTTGTGCTTTCCAAGTACTTGTACCAAGAGATAAATTACACGATTACGAGAAAAATGAAAATCTTAACCATTACCGTTTCCAAATTCAAAGGAGTATTCTATTATATCATGATGAAAACAATTATTGGTTTTAACAGCGGCGCATTATTTTACTTGTAACTAATAGATTTCTAAATAGAGTATTTAATATGAGAAACTCAGCTGGCAAACGTGCGAATTAAAACTATTTGTCTGGCTGCAGTGGTACTAAATCATAAAACAGCAGTCATTCTGTCTCCAATACTGTGAACGGTCAATGTTAATATTGCGTATATAAGGTTTGATAGCTAAATGCAATAGCTCTTACAATAAATCTGTCTCACTCTTTAACATTATGTTAAGATAGATTAAATTCTTCAGAAGTACAGAATGCAGGCAAACACAAATTGCAGACTCAGGTATAATTGAATCTGGTTAATTGAATTCGGTTAATGTTACTTTTATTGTCAGACTAATGTTTTTATTCAGACGACGAAAACAGTGTGAGTAAATAATGAAGATCGTGATAGTGTAAATTCATGCTATCACGACTATGCTTGGCAGGGAAAGGAAATGCGTCATTTAAAATATCAAGACATGGAAATTGAATTTCCAGTCTAAGAATATGTTATTGCAAGGAGGGAAAATATTACCGTAACACTGAAATTGATATAAATCACACGAAGCTTACATAAATGGTAGGGTCTTATTACAAATAAATTGTCTTTTCTTCTTTTAAAACGTTTTCAATACACCTGCGAATGTCCCTAAATTGCTTTTGGTACTTGTAACATATGTAAATCTTGAGTTCTACAAAGCCCAGGGCTAAGGGACTTTGACGGTAGCATGCATCTCAACTGCCATCCATGAGCTGGGTCTGTAACATTTAAATATTTGTTTTGCTAGGCGTCCTATTATGGAAGAGTATTAGTGCCAGGTGCGTTAAATTTATTAACTCGAAATTTCGAGATACTAAGTTCAAATTTTGAGTTGATATGTCGAAATTTCGAGTAAAGATTAAAAACTTGTCAATGTTTGTTGCTTGTTGACAATGTTCAGACTAAGTGAACCTTTATTACTCATACACTCATATTACCTTTTGTTGAGGTGTGGGTCATTATGATGCTGAGGCGGGTGGATACCAAAAACACCACCGAGAAAAAAAAAGACATTTAGAAGTAAAAAGAAAGGTTTTCAGTCGGGTGCTTCAGCACACGTGGCAAACTTTCATTTCTCAATGAAGCAATTCTGTATTCATTAGATCTAATCAATATTCATAAATTTACGGACGACTTTCTAGTTTCTGGGTCACGCACCTTCAGTTTCAATTCTCTGATGTTAATGATGTTTTAGTATATTTTCTGACCATAGATCCTGGAACAAACATGAAATAATTATATAATATCTTTCATTTGTTTTTATTTACGTCCTTTTAATTTTTAAACATTCATATACACATATCTATTACGGCATCTGGCGTTCTGTAAATTTCGTCCGCGCAACAACAACAGTTGGCGAAGGAGAATCTGATTATTTTGTTTGAACATTTTTTTGGTACTTTCGAATTGTATAAGCCAGAAGAAAGTAGTCAAGGACATCCAGGCCGTCTTGGATCTTCCTTTCAATAACGCGCCTTAAATTGAATTTGAAACGAAACGGAATGTTAAGGTATATCAATGTTTTGTACTGAAGTTCAAAATTCGTATTAGTGTTTAGGACGACATCAATTCATATATTGCATTCATTTAAAATGATTTAATAAAATGAATGAAAAAGATATTCTAGAATGATGTTACATGTATATTCAAGAAGTATGTCAACTCTTGGAATAACTGCGAAGCAATTTCTAGATATTATTGTATAGACATGAATAATCTATTTCAGAATTTCAAATTAATATTTAAGTGAGTTTTTGTTACTAATATATTCAAGACTAAACATTATTTTACAGGGATATTATTTCAGCTGCGTATTTACAAAACAGTTGTAAATATTTCGTCTTTCTTAGATTAACTGCAATTGCCAGAGGGTTTTAAAAAGAAGTTAGGCGTAAGTACATTGGTTAAAACTCCCCGGTGATTGTTTTTGCTATTGGCCATTTGAAGGCGATGTCGTTACACTTCTGTTGTTTTATATTGTTCCATTCATCACTCATTCGTGTGTATGTATTTACACAGTTTGTACACATTTCAACGTGGAGTTCAATATGTGTTTTCTACTTGTCTAACCGTTTATTTTGAAACATTAATGGAAATAGCTTATTGCAATAAACTTTTTTATATTTTATTATATCTTTAGACAGATACAGAAGTTTCCGTTTCATCAAATATACCAACAGGTTGGCATTTATTCATATCTTTTTTTCACTATGCCGAATCTCATCTTTATACTAAGTTATACGAATGAATGGCTTCACGCATTTACTTTCGATTTTTTCAAACTTAAAGACCTATCTTCGAACGTTTCCTAACGGATACATTTCCTCAATGTATAAAAATTGAAAATGTGTTGATTTATATAAGCTAAAATTATCAAAACAGTGTCAATTGCAAGTAACGGAGGAGTTTTAAGACTAGAAACTTAAAGTTCATGTAAGACTTATTACATGTGTGAGTATATAGGGCAGTAGAACATATTTATCTCATCTGTGAAAAGGTTGCTTTGATTGAATAGATGACATATTTGAGAAGTTTTAATCCGTATTTGTATTGCGGTTGCAGCTAGTTTGAAGTTTGCGTTGGCATGTAGTTTTTTCAATTAATAAGTTTCAAGATGAAACTGTGTTTGATAACTTGGGTTTCATTTATCTTGCAGGAATATTTGTAGAAGTGTCAAAACCCTAACTGTTTGCATAATTGATCTACTTAAAATCACAAAAGCAATAGAAAGTGTTCTTGCTATCTAAGATGTTTCATGCATTTAAGATGTACAGCTACTCCATATTAAATTTAGAAAAAAGTCTAACATTAGTTCGTGGATTGAAGAGAACACGTTGGTAATCATATTTAAGGTAGTAGATGTGTAATAGAGTACCTCCTTTTTGAAGAGTATTCAATTCCTACCATAAACCCACATTTACTGCAATTCTCAGGGGGGCGTAGGTTCAGGCCCTACTGGGACCAAATTTTTTTTCCCCTTATTTTCGATTTTTTCTAGTAAGTTTTTACTTCTTTCAAGACTTATGATAGATTTATTGTACAAAAATGAAAAAAAAAAAACCATTTGCTAAGCGATTTCTTGCTGTTCAAAGTGAATTTACTACTTAAACAGACGGGGTAGAGTTACACATCTGTAAAAATATTGAGTTACATGTGGTAAAAGTTCTCTATTTTGCTTCCATTCTTTAGATTACATATTGTGGAAGAAATTAAGGTAGGTTTTACATCTGTCCCAAGGTAGTTTTTGAATGAAGTAAGCAAAATTCAAAACAGAAACAAGGATTCGACCTTACTTTTTCAACGTTGAAATAAGAATTCTGTATCATTAAATCCGTTTACTTGAGGAACACTATATAAAATGATATCCACATTTTTATTTTGTGTTTAATAATTGTTTAACAATAGTTTGATGATTCTTTTATTAAAATTAATGGTAAAATGAGTTCTCTGCAAACATTTTATATAGCGGCCATCACTTTGAAATTTTTCTCTACTTGAGCTGGAGGAGATACCACAAATTATACAAAATTTAGAAAAAACGGCATGGTAAAAGTTGTTTAAAATTTGCAATACAGTGCAAAACACGGTCATCTTTAAGATTATACCATGCAAATGCCATTTTGTAAACATTGCTATTACACCTCTACTACCTTAAAACAAAGATACAAAATTCAGTAAAAATCCTGTTTCCACGAACATAGTGCCTCCATCCCTACCCGACCCCCGCCACAGCATTGTCTGTATAGATGTTAATAAACAAATGCACAAAGAAAAAGTAAATCATACAGACAATGAAGATGAAACGAACAATGGGAGGATGACACATCAATAGACACCCACTTGCAAAATACAACATTGCGGAAAAGCATAAAAATGTGATAAAACATAAATAGGATACAAAATATATCAACATTAAAGCAGCATTTATATTCAATCTTTAGTATAGCTATTCTGATGTATATAAGTCATGCATAAATAACCAAATAACCTGTTTAATCGTAATATAAGAAAAGGGAATAAAAACTTCTAATCCTTTACTATTTGCTAGATTTTCTCAAACATCATCAATTTTAATCGAATCAACTTAATTTAACTATCATTTAATATACGAGTATGCATTACCTTCTTTAAGAGACAAGTGACTTAATTACATGTAGTATAAACTTTTCTTAAACTGTTAGTATGAAAAATATTTAAGAAACAGAACCGAATAACTGAAGTCTACATAAAAATATTGTCTATGGGGAGGCTGCGTTTTTAGAACGTAGCTTTCCCTGTTGGATATTCTGTCTTGTTTTTTTAGCTAAAATGTAGAAGTCTGTATAGAAATGACGGTAAGTCTGATTTATTTTATTCGTCTTTATATGTAATTCCCCTTCGACAATAGATAAACAAAAATGCGTAAGAATTCTTGTACTATACTGTCGGCTCATATTCATTTTATACAAACACTTTTTGTGCTTACCTTTCTGAGATTCGGATATAATTTATAAATAAAAATATAAAATACGACATCCTTCATATGTTATTGAGTATGCAAATTGAATCTATGATTCCAAATTTTTTGGAAATATTTTATCTTTACTCTGAACAAAAAAAAATAAAAATGAAAAGTCTTCTAAATTTATTTCAAGTGACCAATACTAAACCGGAATGAGAGTGACGCTACCTCATTACACTTATGAGCATCGTCTAAAACTAATACATATACATTTATTAATTTTATTCTACATATGAATTACATTTTTAGTATCAGTAGAAATATAGCTTATGTTACATAAACGTGTTACTGTGAGGTGTTGTTCTCACAAATATTCAAAAACGTACATTCAAACAGGTAACTTTGGACACTGTTACAGTGTACAGTATACAAAATACATACGTCAATTGGAAACGAAGGTATGAAGTCCGCACGGCTTTCGCTCTATTTAACATAGCTTAAGTGAAATATTATCTAAATAGGCATTTAGTAAATGATAGATAACAATTTTATACATGTAAATAAAACTGTGTTGGAAAAGGAGAAACCTCTGAGAGCAACGGTTGGCCATAATGACGTCGTATTTATGCTTCGTAATTGGCTTTTGGAATACAAAACAGGGTCTTCTTCGGAGTTTCGGCTGCGTTAAGTAGTATCTTTTATCCTATTGACTATCTGAATTTGATTTTTCATCCGTTATAAGAATCTTTGAAACAATTTATTTACACATTCAACCCAACATTTCGTTAAAACATCAAATGAAATAATCTTATCAAAGCGATATGTATTGTAGCTTTCTATATTATGAGTTACAAAAATACAGTTATTGCAGGGTACAATTTGAAAAAGACATCAGAAATTGTGTAGATGAAATGCAGAAATATGAATGCAGAAATATGAATATACTATTAATTTATTTTTGTGCTTTCCAAGTACTTGTACCAACAGATAATTAAAACAACTACGAGATAAATGAAAATCTTAACCATTGCCGTTTCCAAATTCAACGGAGTAGTCTATTATTTCATGATATATGTAAAAACAATTATTGGTTTTAACAGCGGCGCATTATTTTACTTGTAACTAATAGATTTCTAAATAGAGTATTTAATATGAGAAATTCAGCTGGCAAACGTGCGAATTAACACTATTTGTCTGGCTGCAGTGGTACTAATCATAAAACAGCAGCCATTCTGTCTTCAATACTGTGAACGGTCAATGTTAATATTGCGTATATAAGGTTTGATAGCTAAATGCAATAGCTCTTACAATAAATCTGTCTCACTCTTTAACATTATGTTAAGATAGATTAAATTCTTCAGAAGTATAGAATGCAAGCAAACACAAATTGCAGACTCAGGTACAATTGAATCTGGTTTGAATTCGGTTAATGTTACTTTTATTGTCAGACTAATGTTTTTATTCAGACGACGAAAACAGTGTTAGTAAATTATGAAGATCGTGATAGTGTAAATTCATGCTATCACGACTATGCTTGGCAGGGAAAGGAAATGCGTCATTTAAAATATCAAGACATTGAAATTGAATTTCCAGTCTAAGAATATGTCATTGCAAGGAGAGAAAATATTACCGTAACACTGAAATTGATATAAATCACACGAAGCTTACATAAATGGTAGGGTCTTATTACGAATAAATTGTCTTTTCTTCTTTTAAAACGTTTTCAATACACCTGCGAATGTCCTAAATTGCTTTTGGTACTTGTAACATATGTAAATCTTGAGTTCTACAAAGCCCAGGGCTAAGGGAATTTGACGGTAGCATGCATCTCAACTACCATCCATGAGCTGGGGCTGTAACATTTAAATATTTGGTTTGCTAGGCGTCCTATTATGGGAGAGTATTAGTGCGAGGTGCGTTTAATTTATTAACTCGAAATTTCGAGATACTAAGTTCAAATTTTGAGTTGATATGTCGAAATTTCGAGTTAAGTAACTCGAAATTTTGAGTTATTTACACGGAATTTCGAAGCGTGTCTTTCTCTTTTATTCGCAAAATTTGATCGTCTGTCCGTCTGCCAAAGGCCAAAAATGTAATGGACGACTTTTGAATCACCTATCTACATATCAATATAATGTACCCAACATGTAGCGACTTGAACATATACTACCATGCATCAATGTATGACCTTCCCTATAGCCTCTAGAGCTACTCCAGATTTCAAACTGTATCCAGGATATATACCTTCATTTACATGTATAGTATGTTCAGGTGGTAAGCAATCGAACTAGGTCGGAAACCTTTGACGTTTGAATACTTCCCGGTCACCTTCTATGATCTCTTCTCAAAATCTAGATCTATCTACAGAAAAGGTACCCAATCTTGGTCAGACTGATTACTACAGGTCTTCACGTTCATGTAAGGTTTGTCTATATTCCCTTGCCGTATGGACACAAACTAGGTCGAAAACCTTCCAGACATAAACATGGTTTAAATAGTGATATTTTTTATGAGAAAAAGCTGCCCGGTCATCTTAATTCCTGTAGGTCTAGCCGGTAATACACCAGGTACCTAATCTTGACCAGGACCTATACATCAAAGTAAACTATTGTAACACAGTAGTAAGTAACTCGAAAGTTCGAGATACTAACTAAAAATTTTGACTAAGTAACTCGAGTTAATAAATAACGTAAACCTGGCACTAATGCTCTGAATAAGGAAGTATGGTTTGATTCGAACAAAAGCAGAAGAAGACAAATACTTACATACGTATTCCCTTCTATTCATATAATGCTTACAACAGTTTTTTTCAGACCCACAATTTATTCAGATGTTTGAGCGTTTCCATTACATCTATATGAAAATAAACCAGCAAATTCTGATGTGGTGGTATGAGATGGACTAGTTAATACTGAAACAAAACTATCTTGCAAATGATCCACTGAGCAGAGTCGTGTGGCCAGCTAAATTAGAAATGAGAATGAACACATACGAAAACATCCATAAGTGAAATGATAATTTAAAGCGCCTCTTTTATACACTGAACATCGGTACTATTTAACGTCACAATGCAAAAATTGATATTAAAGGGCAATCCTGTTATAACTTTCACGCAAACTTTTTCAATTGTTTTGAGTTGCAATGCTCGCGTAAATATATTATACATGTACATATATCCATCCGTGAATGATGTTTAAATTCATAAGTCACAATTTTTAATAAGAGACTTTAAGAAATTACGATGCCAGTAGGTGCTTTAATCATGGTCTAATGCTAAACTTCATACAGTGTTTGTGTTATATTTTAACAATACATATAATGTAAGTTTTGAAGCAATAACTCATTTTCTCACATCGGAGTGTAAACTTTAGCATTAAGTGTAACAAACAAGTGGTGCACAGATTTCAAATAAGCTCATCACATATCAGCACTTAGTACTTTGTATGAGCATTTGATGTTCAATGTCCTTTACAAAATGTTTCGTGTGAATAAAGCAAAGAGATATGACTCCGCTGTTGTTGACAGTTACGTTTATCCCAACATACATGTGGGATATTGGTTTTGAAAATTGTAAAAAGGGAATGAGAATCCGGCTGAAAAAATGTTAAAAAATGAATTTTGTTATTGCCACATGTTATATTACAGAAGAATAAAAATCTTGTCTCTATATAAAGTTCAAAAACCAATCACTGTCCGTCAGCTTAATCTGTAAATCTAATGTCTGATACATAACGTAATTGTTGACTCCGAGGTAACAAAAAGGATAGAAATAACTGATAAAACAGCACCAATTTTCAAAAGTTTCTTCTGGAATGTAGCTCCTATTGTTGTATGGAGAAGTTTTTATGATTTCCTTAACCTGTTGATTGATTTAGAATACTTTATTTTATATAAATATTGTAATATCTGAATTTATGCACAGAGTCTGTAATATTAAATTTTAGAAATGATTTGAAAAATAAATCACGCATGTTGTGCAAGAAAATAACTACATGTTATTTGAGAATACCAGTCTAGATATTAGGATAAAAAAGAAATAAGATAAAGTATCAGACAGGATTTTACAAATGAGATGTATTTCTTATACCCTGCTTCTTAGTGCTTTTTCTTCGTAGGATTTTATATATAATTAAGGGAAAGTAATACAATAATGCTGAGATAGTTTCATAAGCAGACAATCTATGCCTTTGACCGTTATAGTGTGTAGTCCCACTTTGTTCCTTTATTTGTTTTATCTGACCTCGTTGTCTTTTACTATGATGTGCGTTTCTCGTACATTTTAAAAATGTCCACATCCATACATAGAATGCATCATTTGAGTCGAAAGTCTGCTTTGCGCGCACATTTTTCAAGTTATACGTGCACGTAAAAGAATATACGTGCGTATATTATTATTATTATATTATTATTATTATTATTATACCAGATTTATATAGCGCCCTTTTCATGATAAACACGTTCAAAGGCGCTTTACATATAGCAAACGCAGCCACACAGGGCGCGAAATTCATCCTCTACTAGAACAGACACAGAGCGATCTGACCAGAGGGACAGAGTGATATAAAGCCCCCAGAACAGATGAAGAGAAATCCTTTTTAGATACAGACATGTACGGCTAACTTAGCCTAGCTCTTTGCGAATAGACAGCCCGGTGTATAGCACCGATACATGCGAAGCCTTCTTTCCTGGGAAGAACCAGTACAGGCCTCTAAGTTAGGTGGGAGACACTCAAGAGCATCTCAGAAATTTCCAGTGCCTGTACCGGGATATGAACCCCGGACCTCTGGATTGACAGTCAAGCGTGTTACCACTAGACCACCGGCCCACCGTAAATATAAATATCTACGTGTATACTTTTGTACATGCGCGCGTAAATGTTAAGCTGCACGCTTGTATCGAGGTGCGCGTGTATCTATACGTGCAATTGTAATTACACGTGCACGTTTACATTTACGCGTGAACGTCTATATATGCGTGCACCTTCATATTTACGTGTGCACGTAAAGGAATATACACATGGGCGTATATCTTTACGCGTGCACGCACATTCCAGACGCATTTAAATGTACGGCTGCATGTGTACGCTTGCCGCGTCGCCATTTTCAGCGAATTAATTTTTTTTGTTTAATCCGGGACATTGAAATATATTGCTTTTTGCAGCAAATCTGTTTTTGTTGGCAAATCAGATAAGGTAGCATTGATCACAGTGTCAACACTATGCGTGGTAAAAGAAAATCATGGTAACCATATAATTATTTACCCTTACATTGACATAAACCGTAGAGGGATAATTATGATTAAATTTGACTTTGGTTTCAAAGACACTATCGACAAGAGCAACGTTACTATTACATATCGCTCTGTGATTGGTATGGAAAGAGCTCAGTCCTCGAAATGTTGCTATAAAAAGCAAACGATATTTACATATAATATCTTAGTAATACGAAGTTTGAAAAATTATCTCAACTTACCGACACGTTGTAATTACAAAGTTAATGGAGGACGTCCACACGACTAGCTCACACAGGAATCTCTTCGAATAAGAAGATATTCCTAGTTTGCCAATTTCTTTTGCTTCAAAATATAAAAAGAGCTGAAGTTAGGTGAGACTGTAGCTTGAAATTCGAAAACCATTTACTTTTACTTACTACTGTATGTCTAAAAGGCATAATAAATTGAAAAAAAACATTTTTCGTTATTAGCATTAATGCAAATTAACAGTGCGTTTTATTTCGGAATTAAAATACTATGGAAAGGCTTTGTATGATATGGCAACTACTGGAAACATTTTAAACATATTTGATATGACGAAAATATTGAGCAGACGCTCTGCCACCACAACTACTACTCCCACTGCTGCTGATACTACTACTACTACTACTACTACTACTACTACTACTACTACGAGGATTGTTCAAATATGAATGCATCTAAGCACATAAAAATGTATCCTTGATAGATTTCAATGAAAATATTATTTGGTCCCCTCGAAGTATTCACCTCCAACAGATATGCAAAGTTACAGTCTTCTAATCCAATCCTTGAAGGCATTTCATAGTCTTTTCTAGGTATACTACGAAGACACTGGAATATTGCAGATCTGAGGTGTTTGCGCTGCACAAATTTTCGACCAGAAATGTATTTTTTTAGCCTTGGGAACAAAAAGAAGTCACAAGGGGGCAAGGTCAGGCGGATAAGGAGGGTGAGGGAGCACAACAACATTTTCCTGCTTCAGAAAGTCTTATACAATAGACGCCTTGTGCGATGACGCATTGTCATGTAGCAATCTCACGTTGGCCAAACCAGTTGCGGGACTTTTGAAATATTTCTTCAGTTTTCGAAGAACTTTAGTCTTGTAAAACTTTGCATTTACGGATTTGCCTTTAGGTACAGCAACCTGAATGGCAGGACCCTGAGTTGTGAAGAATATGGCATACATTACATTCTTGACACTCATGGTCCGCTTTGCCATGCAATGCATGGTCTTTTGCCAGACTTTGTTGCCCATATTTCGTTCTGAATCTTTCGTTTGGGCTCAAAAAAGTGAACCCATGTCTCGTCACCAGTGACGACATTTGCGAAATTGCTCGTGTGCCTTTTTCTGCTCATCTGTCAACAGATGGGGAATCCATCTAGCACAGATCTTTCTCATTTTCAAATTACGTTTCAGAACTGTATAAGCTGCTCCTAATGAGATGTCAACCATATAGCTATTTGCCTAGCGGTGTATCTTGCATCAGTAGCAACTATTTCTTTCACTCTAGCAACCATCTTGGCAGACGTTGCTGTTTTCGGCCGACGGCCATGTGGTGCATCTTCTGTTGAAACTAACCCACATTTGAATTACTTAAACCAACGAATAACTGTCGAAAAAGAAGAAACATTTTCATATATAGCCAAAAAACATGAACAATTTTATTTCAATCAAAAATGTCTTTACACCACTATACCAAAGAAATACTAACGCTTTATATAATAATATTAGGACCGTATTGTTTCATACGCCGCGTCAACGCCTGACCTTCCAACACTTTTTATGTTAAAAGTATAAACGAATAGGCAATGTTTAGCAAGCGAAAGACACAGCCAGCTAAAGTGAACAGATTTTAATGGGTGTGGTATCAATGTAAAGCTAACATGTTTATCTACCCAATAATCTTAATTTCCTCGTGATTTTCGCATTATTGAGCGAGATAACGTTCTAGATGCATTCATGTTTGAACAATTCTCGTACTACTACTACCACTATGTTTGCATTTCTTAGATTAATTGTAACTAAGTGTAACTGCCAAGGAGTAATTAAAACCTATAAATTCAAGATAGATGTAAAGTATCGACGTATTTACGAGCTCAAGATATCGGCCTGACTACCATATTAGAACGTTGCTGTAACTTTTCTTAGGTAGTCCTATGGGGTGATACATTGTACAAGATGATCAAGTGTGGGTTGCACTTTATAAATACTATTTTACAATGTGATGTATGGACGGTATTCGACACCTTTCAAGTCCTGTGGCAAAGAACTATAGTCAAACTCGGACGTTATTAGTATTGACTACTGTTTGAGACCAAGATCGGGTATTTTGCTAAGAATATTCATAGAAGGTAAGCCGGTAGTGTTTAGAATTATTTAACAATATTTAGAAAGTTTTCGCCTAGCTTCGAGACCCTATAACCGGATCATAGACCTAGGCTGTACAATGACAAACAAATATCAGACACGGTTTGAAATACAAAGTAGCTACAGAGGTTATGGTATATCTGGTTTGTATGTACGATAGATGTATGTTATGTATATGCAGACAATGTAGCCTTTTCATCCTTTTTCATACTTGTAAAAGTCCCTACATGCTTGTAACGATATATGGATGTATAGGTAAATGTATCTTCGTTTAACTATCTAAGAGTCAATAAAGAAGAAGTCAGAACAGCAGACAGATGTTTTTAGACACATGAAAATACCTGTACGATTTTTGTGTTTTAGTACTTGTATTGACAGATAAATAAAACTGACACGAGAATAATAAAAACATGTTATTTGTCTCGTATCATGATATATGTAAAAGCATTAAAATGTTTCAATAACGATGCATTAGTTTAATTATATGAAATGGTTTTCTAAACAGAGTAATTTATGAGATTCTGAAGCTCAGCTGTTCATAGTAAATGAGAATTTACACTATTTGTCTGGCTGCCATCCAATGCTCTGAAAGATTTATGTTAATCTTACGTTTACGTTTATGTTTAATTTTTGCCAAAGTAAAATATTCCTTATTAAGTATGTTAAAGCAAAAAACAGCACAATAAACTGTCTCCCAAGTAAAAAGATTGAATTTATAGACGATAATTTGGAAGCACTGAACCCAAATAGTGAAAGGTAATGCAATGTGCATCAATACGTATATCCTATGGCACTGGTTTAAGCGGAACTCAGTGATACATATTCATTAAATGGAATCTGTGATCCAAGATCAGAAAAGAGTAAAATACAGAGTCCAGTTCGGCGAGACTATTTAATGACCACCGAAAAGAAATTTCAACACAGATGTTGTAAAAGTTGATAAACATACGAAAAGCCATAAGTGACATAGATCGCAACAAAGCAAAATAATACAGATGTACGAGAGTCAGTGTATGAGAGTTCATATTAAATGCAACACCCATCATTTTCCTTGACGTTCAACTAATCGGAACTCATATAAACCACGCAGTGAAACACCTCCTTGTATTCTATTTTAGCAATATTTTACAAGCAAAGACTGGGGTAAATCAGATTTAAATGTTCAAATTGTTTCTACAAATTTGATTACATTTGAAAAGTATGAATGTAGGAAGAAACAATGTAATAAAACCATGACATGTGTCTTTATTAAACAGGTTGAAAAATTAAACATTTAGATGAATATTCAGAAACTTAAGCGTCCGATAAAATGCATTGGTATACACCTATTTCATCAAGCAAGCGATTATTTGAACGTGTTCTTTAGGAAGACCGTATGCAGAACTATTAGAATACGATGAGATGTTACATGTACGTTTTATATTCCATATGTAGAGGAACTGAAATGCCTTGATATATAATAAAATGTTATTTATCCGTTTCGAGAAGGAACTTACTTTGATACATACAATACCATTTATAAGGCACGGCTTTTACGGAGAGTTGTCATGACGCTTCACTTCCTTTCAATCGCAGTATTTATCTAATGCAATTTTCCTTGATGACAATTTAACAGTATGGCAACGTTAAATTTAGAAATCATAGCAAAGTACTCGTATCAATAACATACAAGTGATGCAACCATTCAATGTATGTATTTGTTAATCGAAAATATATCTATAGTTAAATGCCAGTCAAGTTTTAGGCACTCTCGCTATGAAATGCGCAACGGTGTTGACAAAACAATGCCTATTTGCTTTTGAGGTAGTAAGTTTTGTCATACAAATATAGAAATGAAACATGTCGTGAGCACAAACCAAAACATAAAAATGCAATTTTGGTTGTTTTGTTTTCTCCCGCTAGATGTAATAATATCGTGGTTGCGGGCCTTGTTTATTTGTTACGCCAAGAGTTCCTAATAAAATATTTAAGCATTTTACTCGATGTCTTTGCTTAGATCTGCCATCTAATTGATGTATTATATAAAGATTTATTCAATATACTTTTAAAGGTCTTTTTTATTGAATTGCCTCGTATTGAAGAAAACAATTAAAATGCGGAGCTTTAAGAAAGTGGAAATGTACATGAACATCAGTTTTTCCCCGTTTAAGAATTATATGAGCCGTGCCATGAGAAAACCAGCATAGTGGGTTTGCGACCAGCATGGATCCAGACCAGCCTGCGCATCCGCGCAGTCTGGTCAGGATCCATGCTGTTCGCTTTTAAAGCCTACTGCAATTAGAGAAACCGTTAGCGAACAGCATGGATCCTGACCAGACTGCGCAGATGCGCAGACTGGTCTGGATTCATGCTGGTCGCCAAGCCACTATGTTGGTTTTCCCATGGCACGGCTCATATCTTATTATCAGAAAGCGCTTTGTCTCTTTTCTTTTATTCTGTCTCTCAGGTTAAGATAAAGTCATTCATTATCTCCGAAATTTGTATGCCAACAACTTTTGTCTTCGAATGAAAGATTGAATTCTTCCATTACTCCGCGTGGGATTTAAGTATTGATTGGATCGTGAGAATTTAATTCCTGGAGTTGCTTCCTAAATATAAAAAAGAAATACTTGAATAATATAGAACAGCGCCCAATTAAATTTTGGATACCGTAATATTTTAAATTGACATGTTCCTTAAGATAAATATATAATTATGTTTATAACGTGCTTACTAACAGTTCGGGTGCATTTTTATTAAAATAGTTTTACTGTGATTTGACCTAGTATTTACCGTTTGAGCAGAAGTGACCCGGTTTCGACCGCTGCAGATATTTCTTTAAAACAAGAAATTTGACTATGATTCATATATGTCTTATATTGGTACATGCTATTATATTAAATAGTGTAAGCTAATAGCATATGGTAGGTTATTGCTTTTAGTGTCCTTTTGACCACCTTAGTAAACGAAATAATGAAATGAAATGTACGTGCAAAATTAATTTTATTGTTTTGTTGCAACATACGATATAGTACAAAGTAGCGTAAATAACAATATAAGTTCAAATGTGCTCCTCTGGAACACTTGTTCAAATGTTTTATCGAATATTCCAAATGTGCTCAGTTTGACGTCGATGAGCTCTTTTGGCTGGCCAAGAACTTTGTCTCTTTGGTTATAAGACATCAAATAATCTTAATACAGTCAAAATATTTTTATATTCAATGGAACATTCAGATAAAAAGAATAAGGTATCGAACATTTATAGCTGCCTGAATTACCATACCTTTATCAATTCTATTTTATTATGGTTTTGTTTACTCATGTCGAATCTACGAAATACCTTATCTGCTTTTGCAGCTCTTAGTGAAGAAACATGTGCTAATTCAACCTTTCTGAAAGCTGTATAAAGCAACTAGCCAATGAGTAGCATAAAATGACTATTGAGGACAGATGGCTGCTTAATGCAGGTAAAAAATGGATTAAGGATCAATTTTGGATGAAATCTGACAGGATTGCTTAAGGCACGTGGAATTTTAAGACAGTCGATCGCTACATGTTTTGTAATTCAGGTTCAAATGTAACTGCCTTTACTTTTAAAACGTGTTATAAACTTGTCTTTGATTGAACTTAAATACGGAAATAGAAGGAATTTATACTAGACAGAACGTAAGTATTTATATATAGTTTGAAAGAAAATCAGTAAATGGTTACGTATACATGTAAGAATACATATCTTAATTTGTCTTTACAAAGCAGTTGATCCTGCCTGTAACTGTATTGGAACCGTTAGGAATAAACGTAAATTAAACAGATTTATTCTGAGTGTCTAGACATTTGCATCGTATCCAAATAATTATGACAAATTTTGGCATATTTATGTATAGTCGGCTTTGGTAATAAAATAAGTTACAGAAACAGTTCGAGGACGTCCGTTTCAGTAATGATCTAAATATTTGTTTTTCTTATCATATCCGCTTATACGACGTCCGTTTCAGTAATGATCTAATATTTGTTTTTCTTATCATATCCACTTATACGACGTCCGTTTCAGTAATGATCTAATATTTGTTTTTCTTATCATATCCACTTATACGACGTCCGTTTCAGTAATGATCTAATATTTGTTTTTCTTATCATATCCACTTATACGACGTCCGTTTCAGTAATGATCTAATATTTGTTTTTCTTATCATATCCACTGATACGAGTATATCACTACTGTTATGGCGCATATATACCAACCATGTACCTTATCCATGGATAAAAGTCATCTCGGAACATTTAAGTATTATACTTATTTTAAATTATGCCTTCCTCACTAAAGCCATCTGTTAGACTAAGCAAGTTCATGTCATCTTTTTCCCCCGTTTAGTGTCATAAGGTCACATATCAGGTTGCTAGGTACTCATTTCAAGAATTTGATTTTTGATTTAAATTCAGTGTAATTATTATACTCATTCGAACTTTAAGGTGTATTGATCCAAATGGAAACTAATTAATAATATTATTGTACTTCGTTTGGCTATCTCAGGTTTTCAAGATCATTACAGAGGATGTTTGCAATATTTATCAAACTCTGTATCTGAATGTCAAAATGGTTTTAATTATCTATCCTACATTTATGAATTGCAAAAATGTATAATTTACATGTTTACTCTTTGAATATGTTTTTTAGGTATCTATTGTAGTTAATATAATGTTCTTGATCTTGTGGCTGAATAAATTTGAATGAATATCGACATATTCTAAGTAATGTTTATATGTATACTGCGTCTTTTTATGACTTTTATTGCATTATATTTTCAGTAGATATTATTTGTTATTTCTATACGATCTACAATTTTATCTTTGAACATGACATGACTTACGAGTCATTATATCTATATCGATTATTCACACACTTGTACGTAGCAGTTATTACTTATCGATGATTGGCTAACTTAATCGACATTTCCGGCAGTCACTGCGCAACCTAGCGACCGATCCGTTACATATAATATACAATGAGCTCCAGATAAGATGCGTGTTTGCGTAAATACGCATTTAAAATCAAACTTACTCGTACTGGTACACATTGAAAAAAAAAACGGGATACGTATTTTACTCGATTAAAGCGCGTAATCCAATTTTATCGTAAATCAAGCACTGTGACATCTTTTTTGTAATCGAGTACAACAAATAAAAATGGCGTCTTATTAAGCAAATGCTGATGATATCGTAAAGAAATGCCATTTTTTTTTCTACTAGTACATTAAAGTGTGTGACAAGAGATGACTCGGACAATGTCTGTCAGATCGCTAAGTCTGTGCCCTATCTACCCCTAGACACTTCCTGTCCGAAAAATTATACTAACAAACAGTTAATATATTTACCCTTTAATCGATTTCAAAGACTGAAATACCATGTAGAAATTCTAAAAAAAACCTTTTGAAAAATATCTAGGAGTAAAACACCCTTTGAAAAAAAATCTAGGAGGTAAAATACCCTTTAACCTAAAATCTTATCTGGAGCTCTGAATTACATTGTATTTTTATTTTTGTTATTGATAAATAGGAAGGTAAATTACTTTCAGACGGTATGGAAAACTTGTTGTGAAAATGTTTTAGTCGATAAAAAGCGAACCGACCGGTTTCTATGTATAGTAATGGCAAAAACAACAAAACAGATATGTCTGTTTTACAAGCAAGACGACGGAAAGTCAAGAAAATGTAGCTATGGGCAGTAAAATTACAGGAAAATTCTTACTCATGGTTAAGAATGTTTAAGCGTAGGAAGATAGTAGAGTTATGACCCTAGGCACAAATTAACCAACATTCGTGGAATATCTAAACATTGCAGTGAAAAACATTGATACCCATGACTTTTCTTTTGTAATGAATATGACATAAGTTATAGGAAAAGAAATAAAATTGTTCGCTGAAAATAAAATATGATTAATAATGTTTAGTTTTTGTTACATTTTAGTATGTCCCTGAAATAATTATAGAAAACATTTTTATGTAAAATTTGGAATTTATAATGTATTATGATTATTTGTGTCAGTTACGTAATGTCCTATGTACTGAAGCTAACATTTAAGAAAATTAAACCAAATTTGTGTTGAAATTCATTTATAATTTGCTTCAATTTTCGGTTTTTATATTTCAATACTAATATCAAATTGGTGATGCACCAATCCTGTTCATAACATATAAACGGACATAGTAACATACCGGTATGATCGCTGAAAAATGACTGAATACATACTGAAGTCTATCTATGTAAAATTTAAAATAATTCTGTCCATAAAAAAATCAGAAAAAAATCAAGGTTATAAAACGCTTTGTTTCCAAATTGGTTCGCTTACTGATTGATTAATTAACTGATTAATTGATATCAGACCAGAAATTCCTACTTTAATTCTAAAAGACTTTATTGCTTAAACACAAACATAATGTTTTTGCTGCCGAAATTAAATAATTACAACCTTCCTCGGAGCAAAACGGTTACAGTCCGAGTAACATGTAGCTTTTAAATATCATCGACGATGGTTTTCCAAAAAGTTATATACAACAAGCTGGAAAATTTCTATTATGCTTCATTCAATCTGACTAAAGTACATCTCCAATAACGCTACGCTTAGGATCTGAAGACGTGCTATTGATAGCCTCGTTCTGACTACCCTCCCGCTAGCCAATCAGAGCCTTGCTTTCAACATTTTTAAAGTGAAAGTAGAAGTTTAAAAAATCTATATTTAGCCTGGGTTTTTCATACTGACAATGCTGTAACAATGACGACCACATCGCGAATTCGTCCTTGTGTTTCGAGAGGAATCATATGTCAAGGTACGGACTTGGTCACGTTAGGTGTCAGACGGCCGGTTAGCACAGTCGGTAGAGCAATCGTCCTGTAAGCGAGGGATCCTGGGTTCGAGCCCCGGACTAACTGCACATTTTTTATCACCCTTTGACATTCGACGCTATTTTGATGGTTCAGCCAAATGCTTGTTGAAACGAGTCGTCTGATTGGTTCAAATAGAAATAGATTTGGAAATCCAAATATACAGAAAGATGAATGTGAATGGGTCATCCTCAGATCTTCGTTTAGGTGATCAAGTACTTTAGTCAGATTGTGCCTCATTGAAACTAAAGTCAAAAGATGTGACTCATTTGTTACTTCATGTCAATTTCTAGTTCAGTTTTTTTTTAGAATGATATTACGTAATAAATGCCATACGTATATCAGATGTAATGACAATGATTTCTGGCTCCACTTTGCCTCTTTACAATCATCATACGTATTTATTTTCATATTTGAACAATCGTATGAATCTAGGCGATTTGATTTTCCTTACAATCAAATAAAAATGAAGCCTACAATCATCACTCATAGTTTTTATATCTGATTGAACAGACAATGAGGTAATATTTTGTTAAAATAGTAATTTTCTGTCTATTTCCAGTAAACAATTTGTTTAATGTTTCCATATATCAACTTAATATTGTTATGTTTTGTAAGAATATCTTTTTTATGGACTTTATTCTTTGATGCATCGTCATATTGAACGTAACATGTCATGTTGTAATTCAATACAATTGGCCATGAAGCTAAATGACAGCACATGATAACATCAAGCAGGTCAACAATATTCTCGTATTATATTCCAACGTTAGCTACAAATACAGTGGTTGAGTGCAAGTGCTCTTTTAGTCAAATCCTTCAAACAGAAAGAAAAGGTGTTTTTACTATTAATGGATGCGTATATTGCCGTAATATGTATTTAAATACTTCGAAACTTTTGTGATAATTCGCAAAAATAAAAGGTTATTTCAATATCTAGAGGATATTTATTGAATTTGTTTAGTTTATTTGCCAAGATTAAAGAAATTTAACACGTTTGCACCATTAACCTGTTGTTATGTACATGTCATTTCCTCTTGTGTTTTACTAAATTGATAACTCATTGTTTCCTGACCTAGTTTTGAGACATCATGTACGTCAATACGTTATCTATATTATATTGTGTTCCACAATGTTCTACCACATATTCTCCTGTTTGTCATATTATTTAATAGATATAGACGGAGAATCCTTATGTTTATATTGTTAACAATTACATTCTTGCGCATATAAAAAGCAGAAAAATGTAAATTGATATTTAGCAGAGTAGTCTTATATAGAATATAATTGTGTTTGTTCGATAAATATAGTGTAACATGTATAAACTGAAATTAAAATATTCTAAATGTAATGAAGTTTTGTGATTAAATAATGCAAAAATAAAGCATAGATCTGAAGGTTTATTTACAAATAACAGAACAAATATTATATATGAATGCGCGTTTTTAAGCGTTGCGTCAGTGCCAATTCTGAAAGTAGTAATCTATATAAAAAAAACGGTGATTATTTTCTTATTGCTGAACGAAACATGTGAGTGTAAGCACTCATGTTCTTAAGTCATTTTCTATACAGTGATTATGTTCCAATTCGAAATTTGCTAAAAAGCTACTTTCGATTACTTTTGGTTCAGTGTGAAAGATTATTAAAAAAAAGAAACACCGATGCGAAAACATGTTTACTTGGAATTACAAGGATTAAACAAATGCTTTGTAAAACCTGCCGAAACACACAGTCATACAGTAATCGTAATCAACCTCATCAGCAAGTCATAAGTTTCTTCTTCATGTAAGGTTCAGTCTCGGTCAAACATGGTCATAAACGAAGTATCGTTCACAATTATCTGTCCAGACATTCACAGCTTGTAAGAAAATTAAAAAAATGTGATCGTAATAATGTATCAACAAAATCGTCTCTTGGAATATAATATACAACCGAAGTCTTACAAAATTTTAAAATGTACGTAGTAATATTGTCAGTGAATTGAAATCTCTCACATATATAATTTACTTGAAATAACGGATATATACATATTTAGTCAATGCACGTGTGTATTCACTTTTTTGGTTTAGTGTCACGTCGACACAATTATAGGCCATATCCCGACTTTCAAGATGGTGGATCATGATAACAGGTTCCTCTGCAGGCATAATTGTACGCATACTCTTGTACCGTAACCATTTATCTTTCTTTTGTCAGCTGTATGACTTCTTCACACGAAACAATTCTACACCGCAAACGAAGTTTCGAAACAAGAGCAGCGACTGACAAGTGATTCGAAGTCATCGACACAATATTCTAGGCCACGGTGGTTCAGTTAGAATACAAAAAATATTACTGTGTAATTATGAAATTTCTTTGGCATGAAATTTTGTGGTTTCGACCAAAATAGATATGTCATCAAGATATGATTTGTATTTTTTTTGAGAAAGCCACTGTTTTCGTATTTAGATGAAATTCATATAATTAAAATTGCAACCGATCATGGTTGTCAGGAAAATTGGTTACGGTGTAATGTTCATTTACCTGTAGTAAGACATTTCTTTGCACAGTACATTCCAAATATGTTTTAGTACCATATATTTATCGACAACGTGACATTTTATTTCAAAACTATTGTAAGGATACTTAAAGAATAATCAAGCGTCAGAGTAGATACTCATATTCTTTTCCATTTTCAAGTGTCTTCTATACGTTGCAAAATCCAAGGTATTATCTGATTTAGAAAAATACCTGAGTAGGTTACTTTTTGTAAAATAACCCAATAACACAGTGATGCATGTTAAATTGCGGTTATATTATTCTTTGAGTAGTTATACTCAAAGCTTGACTGCCTTGTAATTTACGTAAGTAGGAACACTTTCCTAAAGATTTATTAGTCTTTTATTATTGTTTGCAGCCAATTTGTGAAAGTAGTTATATGACGAACATAATTGTAAAAGTAGCTCTAAAACAAATACTTTTACTTTATGCAATAGGTTTGACTTTTGACCGGCAAGCCAATAAAAAAGGAGACAGCAAAGGGAAAGACAGCAACGCTCGACTATTAAACAGCCTTGTCAACTGAACTGATATAAAAGGACATAAATTTGTGAAAGAACAAAACAGAGTTATGGAACCTGTGCAGTGTAAGTCAGTTTATCACAGTGAGTATGTGTGTAAAGTGTCAATCCGTTCCTACAAGTGGTTACTGAAATACCAGCTTACATACAAAAAAATAACAAAATCGGGACGCCAGCGCACTTCGAATAGTCGAGCTAATAATTGTTATATCACATGACATCAGACATTAATTTTCTGAATTGTTTATTTTTTTAAGTCTGATTTAAGCCCAGCAAAATGAAGTGATGAACAATTAACCTGTCAATAGCACAATTATAAAGGCCAGCAATTCATATAAAAAACGTGTTATGAACAGACTCAATCACACCGAGTCTGCTATTATTCTTCTTGGTTGCATTCTTTGCTTCCAAAGGATCTTTTTACAGATTTTATTATAAATACAAATATTACAACCTGTTACAAATGTGTATGTTTTCCGCAGGGAGGGCATTTCTCTGTATCATAAACCGTTATGTTGTCTATTCAGTTTTTGCATGCGCAAACTTAACGTAATCTGTAGAAAACTGTTTTACAATCGGTGTCAAATTCATTTATAAATGTTTTGTCAATGTTATATTATATGTTGATTGTATGAGATAATTTTCAACAATTATTGATTGCCATCATCATCTTTAGTAATCACGTAATATTGTTTCAAGACTGTATTTCATTAGATATACAATCATTTATATAACGTCAAAACTATATCATTTATGTCATTACCAGCTATTTAAACTGTTCCATTGTACACTGATAGCTCTTATAATAATGCGTTGTATGCAAAATGAGCTCCAGTGCAAATTTTTAAATCACATTAAACATTCAACATTTTTTTTCCGCTATCAAATATACTAATTTCCAATCATCTGACTTAATATACAGGTATGTTTGAAAGAAGAACAAAAATAATTGTTTGCAAAGAAAATGACCTCTGTTAAACTAAACTGTATCTAAAACACTGAAAGTATGACGTCCTAGAAACAATACCATACTGTTTAGCAGTAGTCTAAATGATATTTAAATCGTTTAAGATGAATTTGTTAGGCAACATCATATAAATAAATCACAGGAATAGTACTAAATGAATAATATGGTTGTTCCATTTTGATAATAAACAGATAAGTGGTATTATAAATTTCGAATGATATTTACAACATGATAAAAGTTAGCTGTGCTGCAAAACTATGGTGTTTTTTTCCTGTCAATGTGCTACAGTACTTTTTAACAACATCTTATTACTTTGAACGCAAAAGTACGTTTGGAACGTCTTCTTAGGATTAAACTTTAAGAATAACATGGTGTAATAGCCATATTTCATATCTTGTTACTGGATGGTAATATTTAAATGAAATTTGGTCACTTTAAAGACATTCAAAATCAAAAACTTTTCACCGAGAGGTTTTTCAAATTTTGCCATTTTTGGGGGAGATAATCGGTATTGAATTTAACATTTATGCCTATGGATAATATATAATTTCTTTGATTATGAGAATCTGAACTTGAGTTTCGAGAAAATTTTGCGGTAGAAAGCTACATTATATGATTCTGATACGAATATCAAAAAGAAATCTAAAATTCTCCATAGGGAAAAGGAGAAAATCATTTTTTTCTAGTTTTCAGGGTAGATAACTCATGAAAAACCAAAATTATCAGGAGAGGTAATCTAAAGGAATTTTTTGAGAACTTCTGTCGCTATATAACTTGTCAATATGCACCTTATTTCTATCGTTTGTCATTTTTAAAGCTTACATTATCAAGTTGTGTCGACGTTTTTGGTGAAATTGAGGCCTATTACACCATGTTATCCATAAGGGAATTTGATGGACTTCTGAAGACAATTTGTCGACACGATCTTGAGAAATCGAATGTTATGAAAATTTCAGAGATGACTTAACACCTTGGTATCAGCATTATATCTGATGGAGGTTAGTGTCACGGCGCTACAGACAAGATGTCTGCGATGAAATTACCTATTTGTTTCATTGTAAATGGTTGGCAATTAATTAATGTAAATTCTAGAATGAACGATGGTGGCAAGTTTGACATTGTATATAGATTGTGACGCCTATTTCTTCTTCGCTTTGTTGAATGAGACGGATTTGTTTGTTCCACTATAGTTATAGGCATTAACTCAGTTATTTGTTTACATTTTGTACATTGAAATGCCTAGCCTAAAATGAATATTTCTTCTGAAGTCGCAATTAGTTCAAATTATGAAAGTTGTTTTGCATTTTTAGAAATATTTTAAATATCGTTCTTTTGCTCTGTTCAAAACTGAGACACAATTTTATTATTAATAATAATAAGTAATCGATTATTATCAATGTCAACACCATTTTCTTAGCAGAATTCAAGTATGTTGTCTTACAAGAAGCTACTTACAGCTGATGAATATTGTGACCATAAATGCGGAGTATTCCAAAAATTGACAGATGATTTTGATTGTTTACATATTCTGTCATGTGAGCAAACGTTGTTCCCGGTATTACCGTTGGAAATTGTAATAATACTTCCGAACGTTAGCTATTCAAATTGCCACCATTAGATTACTATTTTGTCTAAGAAATCCCGTGGAACGGCTTAAAATTGTTTTCAAAACAATTAAAACTTAAGTAAATATTACTTTGAAAATAAAGAAAAGTGCAAAAATTGAAATATTAGACAAATTATGAATATTCTGTATAAAATGAATAATTCTATCGAGTAAGAATTTTTCGAAAGGTAAATCGCGTTGATTGTGAGTTTCTGTCTATCGCTGTCTTTTTTTATGTATAAACAACATGTTTGATGACATTTTCAATAATTGAAAAGTAACGTTGATATTTTGTTCTACAATCTAGCATTTCAAATGACTGTTTCAGAATATTGCAATGATTAGAACAACTGCTTTTCTTACAGTTCCTACCACTGAAACTTTAACATTAATACCCCATTTACACCTACACTGAAACCCTTAAGCTGTGAATGTAAGGATGTGCAAATGGTTTCGATTTACGCAAAACATATTCTTATTAGGCAAAGTAAATAAAAAATAAAATAGGAAGAAAACAAACAAATAAAGGAACACTACCAGACCATCTTGGGATGATCAGTGGAGTGTTCAAACTGCCCATTATGCACCTCTTTTCCTAAGCCTCAGTCAGCTTACTTATCACAACCTATTATCTTATTTTCATTTTAACTGAATAGCTTAAACAGTTGGTACAAGATAATGATCGATGGGAGATTAGAAACAAGCTAATTAACATACATAGAATGCCTAGTCTTATTGCTTTAACACAAACAAAGTAATGTTTTAATCTTGATGGTATTTCAGGACATTCTTAGTATTACAAAACGATAGACAGCTGCCTATGATCCTCACTTCACCTGGGTCTATGCTGCATACCTATGGAAATACGAAAAGTAATTGGTAGACACTCAACTATTTCATTCTAACACCCGATTTATTTCCCTGTTAAACCAAGAAAATTGTAAATACGTGCTATAATGCAACACATGCACTGTTAGTACGTCACAAGTATAACGTCATAGCGTGAAAAGTCATAACGGCGCGTAGAAAAAAAAACACACACACACAGTGAAGCACGTATTTTGTGAATATCTTCAAATATATAGGCAATTATCCTTGATTTTTTGTTATAATAGTCGTAGTCCTGAACTGGGTTTTCCCAAAACAGTGTAGGTACAAATTTCGCCTAGTATTTAATACATAAAATATTTCTTTGAATTGACAAAGCAAACTAAATTAGATTTATAAAATGAGGTTGAATTTGTGTTCGTGTGTGGGTTATTTTGACATAGCGCAATCTGTTTATAGAATGGTTGGAGAACCAGACGTAAAACGAGTTCCAGAGTAAATCAATTGAAATAAAAATCAAATCAAACAGTAATTTGGTATTGAATAAAATCAAATTGTCTTTTTGTCATTCAGATGCGAATAATGATATCACCCTAGTTGCGCCTTCTTGATATAATAACTCCTTCACATCTGAACACCACACATTGTTTTATTTAACGACAAACTACTTTATGGTATTTTGTTTAGCTTATGATAATTTATTTAGCCCGATTGTGATGAAAGGTTCAAACATGTGGAAACCATTGTCGTGTCTGCTTCCTGGATAAACCTATACTGTTGTCATATGAGAAGACGTGGTCGCGACCCCAGTGGGGCCAGAACCCACGACCCCCAGGTGGAGTAGCCGCCACCTTAATTACTAGACCACCGCTTCCCTCCATATTTCTGAAATAATGCAGTGGAAGTTTGTTTTTCGATTAACTCAAAATTTTAGGAAAACCCGTCGTAATGTTGAAGCTCAGCTGACTTTCATCATGTTATAAATATCATTTGAAATTTATAATTCCACTTATTTGCTTATTATCAAAATAATCAACTATGTTATTCATTTCCTATCAGATGTATTCATATAAATAACAATTTCTCCTTAATGTTTTATTTAGTACTTGATTTTTTCTTGTTTCTAGTTCAGCAATAACAGCTCCAAATCCATTTTGAACGCTTTGATCATGTTTCAATCGTTTACTATAGACTTTATCACTTTAAGAAAATGTGATAGTAACGAAAACACCATTTGAACATTAATGAGTTATGATACGTTTCTATTACTATTCTTTACATTCTATTACTATTCGTTTTTACCCTCTCTAAACTACGATGCAATCACAATGTTCAAAGCAGACTTTGAGCATGCCTGCTTTATTTTTGACTTCTGGTAATAAACGCAAGTGGCAACACTTATCGATTGTTTTATAAGTCTTCAATCATCTTTTACCAGTAGAAAGTAAATGAGGAACATAATCATTATAGGTAATTCCATTTAGTATAAATCCTGGATTCAAGATTTACTGCTTCCGAGTTTTCCTGATTCTAAAAGTAATGGTCTGTACACACAAACTAGCAATATATATGATACCAATTTTACGAAAATGCTAAAAAGAAGTGAAAGAAAGAAATCAAATTGGTTGAATATGTTGTTAAGAAATCGGTTCAGCTTGATTAAATATAAAATGTTATGACAGTTTAAGTTATCACCTGACAACTTTCTATCAAAATGCATGTTTTATTATAAAATTATCGCAACTGTCTCACAAATTGAATATATACAACAATAACAAATTATTAGCTTATTTGCGGACTCCCACTAGCGCCACATCGCCACTGTGGAATACTGCCATTTGCGTGAGGAACGGGTTTTACCTATATTTGGTTTGGTGATGAAAGGCAATATTGAGAAATTATTACGTGATACTTTGCGTCTTTAGGGTGTTCTTTGCTACCGGTAAATCTATCCTTACCTTTTATTTTTGCCTTGTCCCATTATCGTTGCAAGGTCAGTTTATGTTGTTGTCGGCCGTCCAAGAATATATAAATTTCTTCTGCAAACGCCGCCGGCCAAGCTTGCAAAATATGGGAATATAGCAAATACGCCATCCAAGCAAGACTGACTTTCTATCAATAGCTGATGAGAAAATAATCATACGTATTCACATCACGTAGCAATAAATTCGTTTGATATGTGCCATAAATCTATATTTAATCAAAAGTTACAAGTAGCAATTAAATATCAATACATCATCATCTTTCCGAAACATCTGATAAATTTCGCTCCTTGAAGAAATATCTATATAAATATAAAAGTTCAGAAAAATTGTATCAATATGAAAACGATAATTTGGTAAAATTTGTAGGTATATATTTCTCATTTAGATGAACAAGATTACTCTTCTCATTGCGTGCGTTGTATCAACTAGTGATGAGACTGCTAATTCTGTAATTAGCAAGAAATTTCTTGGTGGTACGTGACTGTGTGCCGAATATTTGTTGGCGATATATAGCAGTTAAAGCGAGAATATATGGGTCGCTAGAGCACAAATGGCGAAAACCTTTGAAAGTTTGAAAGTTAAATGAGAAAATATACGCATATTTCTCTGATGTGTGCTTCTTTTAAGTTTAAAATTGTCTGTAGCTGGTGTGAAAACCCGTTATTCAGTTCCATTGCACAACTGTATTTGCGTTGTGTACAAATGTTCCACAGCAAATTTAAGCGATCCTATAACGAACATGTTAAAGTGGGATTGCACTTTAATTGAAATCGTATTCATTTACTTTTGCTCGCTAGAATGGTATCAGTACATGTTTGTTGTCACATAATTATGTAAAATCACGAAAAAACATTTTAAAGTTTTAAAAAGACGGACAGGCCCCTGAATTTTTTAATCAACTACATCTCTTTTGTAATGCTCTAATGTTTTAGACATTTTTTGTGTGAATATGCATATCATGATGATACAGGAAATTACAGTAATAGGAATGAATTTCCATATACATTATTTCTAAATGCATATATGTTTTGAAGTAAACCTTGACTTTTTTTACGTATCATTCCAACGATAGATAAATTGGTGCAGAGGAAAATATAATTTATTGTGAATCTTAAATGTCACATGCATATACACGAATCTGCAGATTCTCATTTGTTGGAATTGCAAGGTTTTTAGAAAATATGTCAAATGTACCAAAAATGGAATGATGCTTTCGGAAATCACTTTCAATAGTTAGAATATTTTATTTAACACATTGACCTATGAGCTACAACCATTGTTTAATTAAAAGATATTAAACTCTATACTGTTTGTCTGCATCTGCTACTAAAACTTACTGTAAGCAGTGCATTTTTTAAATACAAGTCAAGCTGATAGAATTAAAACTTTGAAAATTCTTATGTCCACATTCCTATAGTGTACAAGTAACACATACGCGACGAGTTGACCAGTTTTACAAAAATAAAATTCCATCGGTGCTAGGGGTGAAAGGGATTAAAAATTTGTATCTTGATAGCCGCTGATTTCATATTAACATAACATATTTTTGAACAGTGAATATCATCATTGAATCATCGAAGCGAAAAACACCAAAAGCATGAAATATCAAAATTATACGTATGATATCTTTATGACCAACGGAAACAAATAAATTTCAATCTATGTACAACAGACAAAATGGTGCAAAATGCATTCGTTCACTATATGTTGATTTTTATTTTATACAGGTTACAAACAAGGAAAAAGTTTCAGTAGGTATGAAAATCAATGGTTGTCGCTTTGTATTTACACAATGCAGTACCAAGATTTTAACCATACGAAAGTGTATTATTAGTTCTTACATCTCTTTGCAGTGCAATAAGTTTATTTGTGTTTTACGTTGTGTTTTAATTTATAATAAATAAGGAACATGGTTGGTGGTAACGTTAAAGATGTGTAGATATTAATTACATCTATGTTTTCTGATTAAGTTTTTTAAAGTGCCTAAGACTGTGCGCTAATAGATTTATCTTACATGATTACCAACTGTCATGTCATGCGGAGTGTTCTATAGGTGAGTGCGTTCAATGAATGTTACTTCTTCTGTTGAACGTTATTCTCTTCTTTTATATCCAAAAGCATGCTGATAAACATATAATAAACTGGTGAGACAAATATGAATTTGTAAGATATAATTATTTGATAATTGTACCTTTCACAACTTCCGAAATTTTTATAAATCATAATTTCGCTTATTATTTTGGACGGGTATTTGCAACATTTGCGCCACCAACTATGTTCCTGGATTTCATTTTCGTTTTCAGTGTTTATTTAGAATAGATTTGCGTTTAATCCGGTGCTAGATTGTTTTTTGAGAATTAGGGATTTTATTACCTCTCACGAATATAATAATGAAACAGACTCTGCTATTATTTCTTTGCTTTGTTAGTGTTTGTTCCGTTTTTACAATAGTATTTTAGTTACATAGCGACGGACAGTCAACCAATTCAGTGTTGCTGAAGAAATTACCTGTTCTCCACCAGTAACTGCCAACACATCCACATGAATCAGAGGTGCTGGACGGAATGATTTAAGACACAACATGTTTTATATAATTGTCATAGAGAACATGCACCTCAAATGAGTATCAAACTTACGACCCTGTGATACGTAGATCAGCGCTCTCCCTTTTGAGCTAAGCTTTAATCTTCTAGTTATTTGTTTGAAACATGTCTTTCTTTCCATCAGGTGTGTATATACATTTATTGTAAGTATATACCTTTTAAATGATAAAGATAATTCAGTAGACTTTACTTTAGCACATCAAAGACAGCCACAAAACGCTACTGTTCGAATGCTCCGAATTGTTTTCAGAGCGTTTAGATAATGAACCCTTTTCAGCTCAGAAATACTCATGGCATAATATTATCACGCGAACACCAGTCCTTAGCAGTGGTAAGTTATCTATTTATTATTATTGTGCAAGCTGCATTCTGTTCGTAAGTCTTAAGTCATATAGCTGACGTAAGTTTATGATTGTTTAATATATTTGTATGATTCCAGTGACGCATGATTTATTGTATTTATGTATTCTTGGATTTTCAGTAACGACTAATAACTTGTTTGATTTAATTTTGTTAATGATCTTAGAGCACTAAAGGTCAGGGTTTCAAAGGAAACCAGTACTGTAGATTAATCTGCTATTAAAAATAAAATATAGGGAAAATGAGGGCGGCGGATTACTATGAATTAATGTATATGATATTAATAAATACTTAGTAAGAATTATTTGCTCACGCTTTATATCCGCCAGATACAAAATCTAAACGGGAAAGTAGTAAAATTTGTTAGAAGTATATGGTATATGGTTACTAGAAAAGAACAAGCAGTAGAGTAATTTGTAAATGTACAAATGTGGCCCTGTCTATTTTATTGTACTGATGACTGACATACTTCCATGATCCTATTACTGTAGGAAATGCATTTTAGTTGCAGATGGACCTCATAATTGACAACCAATGAACACGCACATGCATCGAATGAGAGATTTTATTCCAAATTATAATTTTATAACGTTCAATTTTGACATGGGTAACAAAATATCTTGTTACAAAATTTCAAAGAGCTTAGACTTGAATAAAAACAAACGTTTTTATACAGAAGAAAGAAGAAAACTTTGTAGTTAAAAGAAGAATAAAGTTCATGAAATAATTTTTGTCATAGTACATTTCATTTTAAAAGCATGTAGAAAATTTCATCGAGATTTGGTCATTAGTTTTATCGATATTTCAGAAATGTCATTGACATGCTTAAAAGTTTTGTAAGTTGAACTGCATCCTTGCATCACACTAGGAATTCAATATTCTCCATTCTGATACAGAAAATCCCTCTAGCAATATCGTTGATTAATCAAATGTTTCACGATTTCAAGATTTGCAGGAGAAGTAAGCATCTTTGTATATTTTATTAGAACAGTTAATACCTTATGAGTTTTTATTCAGAATGCAGATTTGATAACAAAATGTTATGACTGCGGGGTTTGTTTTGTTTTTTTAGAAACCGATGTAGGTTGCAATGATTTTATTCTGAGAACTGTACCTACTTTATTTGATTTTAAACTAAGATTACAACAGACTTATTACTTCTGAGTCTTAAATGCATGACCAATGCCGCAAAATAGTACATGTATGTTTGTTTTAAGTTCTAAAGTTGTCATGTCATCGTGTTTCTTTCAACAACAGTTTGGTTTGTTTCTTTTCAATTGAAGAATTAAAATGTACAGTCCAGTGTAAATAGAAAAAGTGGAAACTCCACAGGTCGCTCAACACAACAAAAACGAAAATGTTGCAGGCTCGGTTTGATTGAGCCTGTTCATGGACGGTAGTGGAAATGCATGCTACCGCCCACGCCTACCATTATTGTCACTTGTTAAGGGGTGTTTTAACAGGATAGTATATGTGTGTTTACAAAATCATAATGAGCCGCGCAATGGGAAAACCAACATAGCGGCTTTGCGACCAGCATGGATCCAGACAAGCCTGCGCATCCGCGCAGTCTGGTCAGGATCCATGTTGTTCGCTAACAGTATCTATAATTCCAATAGGCTTTGAAAGCGAACAGCATGGATCCTGACCAGACTGCGCGGATGGTTTTATGGTGAACGAAGACACCGAATGCCCCGCCAGGCATTATTTCTTGCATGGGAGGGCACCTGACTAGAACCATTTACCTTCTATCAGACAGCTGAATGTCTTGCTCACATAAATGATCAACATCGGCGAAAGGCAAGTGATGATTTAAAATGGCGATTACGTGCTGCTTTACTATTTTTAAATAATGCACGTTCCGCAGCCCTAAATTGAATAATTAAACATACACTAAACACGCAATGAACGCTTATCGTCGTTATATTCATTTAATTACTTTTTAACACGTGTTGACTAGAATAGCATTTACAACGCATGTGTGTTTCCTTCTAGAGTATCTGAAGAATCTCAGAATTCTGCAGATGTTGCAACACGAAAAACATGCATTTTCGCTATAATACCACAGTCACACATACGGCGCGGATAGCTACGTCTAGCTACGGAAAGAAACGTAGTAATCCGTATCGATCCGTACCTGGACCGTACCTTAAAGTAGTAATCCGTACCAATCCGTATCAGTCCGTACCAATCCGTACGGCTCAGGTATGGATCGATACGGATTACTACGTTTCTATCCGTGGCTAGACGTAGCTATCCGCGCCGTATGTGTGACTGGGGTATTACATTCAACACTAGTTAAACTATTCAATATCTTTAACTGGCAAAACAGGCAAAATTTTATGATCAGAGCCGTTTTCATTTGTATTTAGAGATCGACCATATTTGGTTCATGGCAACGGTACATAACAGTCCTAAAACAAATTAAGACTAGGTCAGGTCCTTTTCACAAAATGACGACAAATGTTTACTTCGTAATAAAAATTACTCTATGGAAGCGTACAAGTACCAAAAGTAGTATTTCTTTTAAATACGTTTTTACTGTTTAAAGATCTTTCAGACTTGATGGTTTATGCCAAATATCACATCTGATTTATTTACCTAGTTCTAGATTACGCTTCTGAAACATCTGTAAATTTATGAAAGTATTCCCTATCTTCTCCATCTATCCCTGTCATGTCTGCAGGTATATCGTACATCTAGGTAATTTCCACTTTAATGAAATGTTTACAAAATTATCTGAATTAAACGAGGTCAACGAGCGCTGAGATATTCATTATATCGTGGTAGAGCTGTCAGATCATGTGAGATGTATTCCAACTCATTCCTGTGAATTGATAAAATTGATAATTGATAGTTTTTATCTATGTTAATCTGTATTATTCTTGTATCGAGCGAAATGAATATTTGTACTGTTGTCTATAAAAATCTAAATCTAGCTCGTAACCATGACTGATCGTACAAGAAAAAGGTATGAATGCAAATTCGGTACTGTCCACCGTTGAATAGTTTGATTCAGCATGCACATTTATTACTGGCCAGAATACACGGTACAAATTCCTAGATCTTATTAAAGGATGTCAGTATGAAATTCGCTTCTATACATAGATAGATAATACTGCCAATATCATTATTCTGAAGTGAATTAATTAAATGCATTTTCTTACGTCTATACGCAAGTAGTGGCTTTTACGGCGGCTTAACATTTCAACGACGATTCATAGAATATTGATGACGGCAAAGTTTGTAGGCTGGTGTTTTAGGGCATTTGTCAAAGGAATAATGGTTTAAATAATTGTTTAATACATACGGTAGTAAAACTTGAGGGAGTAGGTGTCTACTTAAAACATGATTTACACTTCGATCAAAGTGTAGAATATTGTAACAGTACATCACCAGTTGCTTTACTTTTTAATGTTTATTGTTTTATTTGCTGATACTTTGGAATCATAGAGTCCATAAAGTTTTACTGACAGTGAATTTCGCTTAAGCCGGTGCTAGGGGACACGAGGGATGTTGCACATCCAATTACCCCTGATGAACAGTCAAACCGAGTTTGCTATAATAAATTACATTTTGTTTTGCTTGTTTGCGTTCTATGCTTCCAAAGGAACTTCTTATATATTTCATTTACTGTTCTGTTAGCCTGATATCAACAACAATTTTACAGTTTTGCGTATAAATTTTGCACATATAGTCGCATATTCAGATTAATAGTTTCCTAGGTATAATATTTCAAAACAAAGTCGAAAGATGTAGGACTGCCGTTTTAGATAAAAGTCCTAGCTAGCTGTCTGATTAGAACATAATGTAAAAGCTGCTCTGCTTCGTATAGTTAAACATCCGTTCATCAAAATGTTAAGTGTGACAGACGCTCAAATTTGTTATAAAATTTCTTCTTTAAATTTATATACAGTTTGATTCATTAGGAGTTACAAATTTCATAACGAATTTATTTTAAAATTGGTTTATAACATTTTGGTCAAGAAACGGATTTTTGCAAAACTTTAAACATTTGATCGTTTAAATCTATTTTTGATCATTTATCGCTTAATAAAAGTTAAAATTTCATTTTGCAACGAAGATAGTTTTTTCAGCCTATATATTAAATTAATCTATTCATGAAAAAGAATAATTTTTATACCTAATGATAATTTTTTTACAACGAAGAAAGATATTTTTAGCCTGTATGTAAATCTATTTATGAAAAAAGAACAACTTTTATACTGAATGATTTAATTATAGAACTAATCGTTTTAAATTTGTTAAAGATTTGCATTGACAACAATATACATAGCTAAGATTTATTAGAAATGCAAATTTGATTTTTTTTTTTTACTTTGCCTATCTTGAATGCGCAACCAATTGAAGATAAATTTGAAATATCTATATAAAAGCTAGACGCAGTTCAGAACGTCCCTTGTTGTCCTATTGCTGAATATCCCGATGTCTGTCAAATGCAAAATGTAAATTTCAAACTAGAAACTATAGACCCTTACCCTTGAAAGTAAACAAAATACAAGCTAGGACAAAAACAGACGTTTTAAGGTAAGCTATGACGCGCCGTCTTGGAACTCTGTGTGCTGAAAACTCAACAAAGTAATTTACATCGGCATGCATATTTGTTATGTGTTTTTCCCCAGAAACATAGATCTTTTGTATATTAAAACTCATGGAAGTCTTACCATATGCATTCAGTGCGTTTCCAAAGACAGAGCACCACTAGTAACATGATTCAGGGCACAGTGACCAGAGGATTATTTTCAAACGGCCCGCACTTCGGGTAGTTTAAAGAGAATTAATTGTCATCACTTGTACTGTAAATGCACAGCACATAATTTCGCGAATTTGAAATATAGAATATGTTCGCGGGGTTTTAAATTTGCGACATTGTAAAAAAGCTGTTATCATTGTTTGGGCGTTTTGATAAGCCGGTGTCCATAACCAAGTCATCGCACACTGAAAGAGGAAAGCATAATTTTCAAGCAGAAACTGATTGTTTTCTGTTGTTAAAATTATATATTATGCCAAAAAGTCATAACTAAGAAATCAACAGTAACACTACACATTATTTTTGTAAAAACCACAATATATGTGTAAAAGCAAACTAAACATGTTTATGTGTATCAACAATAGTGTGTACTCAGTTACGAGTTGTACACATTTAATAAATGCATAAAAACTACATCATATAAAATAGCTGGCAGTTCTTTTTAAGAAATAAAAAAGAATGTCAATACATGACATGTAATTGTGAATGAAAATCTTCATACACATTTTGTTTTTGCCGTATTCATCTTTATATGACTTTCAGTGTCTACGGTAACTCATCAGGGATATTTTGACATATACGCTGCAGAATTTATTTTTGTCTGGTTTCTATTCAGTTGAAGACGATGGATGTCAGCATTATGCAGTAATAGAAGCAAAATATAGGAGTTTAATCATTCCTTATTTCAGGGCGTAATGGGTGTAATGTTACTATAATGTTGAGAAACATTTCCATCACCTGAATCAATTTATAATTATGCAAATTACGAAATTCAATACTTTGCTTCTTTTTACATGTTTTACACATAAAACTTTTACATTATGAATTCATCCAATATTCTAAGAAATATTGTAATAAAACATTAAAGATATGAAACCTTATTATTATAACAATAGTTTAACAGCATTGAAAGTCGTAGAACGTTTAAACAAGTATGAACAAGAAATATCTTTAAAAAAGATGGCCGGCGTATTGTAATAAGACAAGAAGTATATAATGTTTCATATCATTTGTGTTATTCTATCATTTTAATAACAAAATTAAACATTACACTTGCCTTTAACAATTTAATTGTTCCCTTTTAATTTTTCACAAAGGTTTCATAGGCGACGAATAGTTACAGCAGTGGTCTGGAAGGCACTTCTCTACGTAGAAGACTTTAATCGATCTGCTAATCACATCCTTATTAATGTGATACGCAGACCGTATTCAGCTTTGTCTGTAAATTGAAATATGTTGGTATTTGAACAGGTTTTTATTATACTTATTCAATTTACTTATCATTTTTTTAGATATATCAATATTCTTTTAAATATACTGAGCGAAAAGTAGCTTTAAAACAATCAAGTGTCATTAAGGACAAACGCTTCGTCTGTCATTTCACTCAGCGTTGCACAGTCAGCAGAGTGAAAAAAATAGACAGCCCCGTCCAACCAAGCAGAGTGTTGCATAAATCTTTCATTTTGATAAATTATCTATGATGCGTTATCAAGTAGTCTGATTTGCAAACTTCAGTCACGTGGCATGGGTCAGTCCAGGTCACGACTTCGTTCTTAGACGGCATTCGCCGAAAAAGATGTCCTTCTACATATATCGCTTGGCATACCGAGCAGCTGATTTCTATATCCAATCGCGAGGCCAATTCTGGCAACGTTAAACAAAGTAACCTTTCACCGGTATAACCTGCTCTTGACGGTAAGATAATGTCACTGAATTTTCTATGTTATCCATACTGTGTTCTTGTACCAACCATTATTATTCTCAGATTTGTTTTCAAATCATCTTCGAACAAATGTGTTTTTTTTTTTCAATTTATTTTGATAGTAGAGAAGCAAGTTGAAGTTTAGATAACTAAAGACACAACCAATGGTAACATCTTTTTCTTGATTATATCTTGTAAATTTAAATACATCTGATGAGATTTCTCAATGTCTAAAGTTAATATGTAATGATAAAATACTTAGTGTCAGATAAGCATTTTTATTTTTTGTTGCACTAATGTCATTATATTTTATTGCTTTTAAATAATTATTTATTATCTGATGAAATGTACTTGAATAAATCATATGTTTCTAGCAAGTAGAACACGTTTGATAGTGAGTCTAAATGCCTAGCCTTCTGATATGTGTTATTTTGTCTGAGAGTGAATGCCATTGTTTCCCATCAAATACAAATTAATAAACTTAAGGAAATTTAACAAAACATTATTTCCTAAGGCATTATGTGTAACTTGTTTCTACCAAATTAAATTCATTTAGAATGCGAGGAAAAAGTTCTGTTAAATATTTCAGATTTCAAAATTGTGTATAGTATTCCTGTTGGAGTTAACTGAGTTCCATCCTATTTACGTTTTCCTGAATGTATACGATGAAGTTGTGTTTTCAATCGTGTCGTTTCATACGTTATCATTACATAATAACTGTTCTGTGTGAGTGAACTCCCGCAAACCGGAAGTTTTATACATACGAAATTTTACAGTTGTAAAACGTAATAGCACGAATACAAAGTACTTGTCTGAGAAAACTACTTATATTAAGTACCAAACAAGAGGTTCGGCAAAAGTTGCGAAGAAAAAACACTTACTTTATTCTTGGAATTTGCCATATAACTCGACAATACTCTTATGATAACAAGAAAGCTATTAACAATTTGTCTGCTTATGAATTATTTTGAACCCAGCTGCTTCAGCCGTTTAAGTAAATATTAAACAAGATCAAAGTTTGGATCACTAAGCAGACTGCGGTTTGAATTACAACAAAATAAAAAATCACTTACAAACTAGCCGCTTTTGAAATTTATATATTAAACACATATGTCTAAGAAGTTCTAAGATCATTCAGCAAATTCTGAATTTACCTTCCAACCCAAATGATCAAACGATTTCGCTAAGTACTAGTTATTATAATAAATAATGGTTATGCCCCGTAGAAGAAACTTCTCCTTCGTCTTTTAGGGCGGGTAATTTGACATGAACTTAGTTATTATTCTTTCAAAATAGGAACATTTCTTAAAAATGTGGTATTCAAGCAAGTACTCTCAACTTTGTACACTTAAAAATCTAAATGTCTTTTGAGACATAAACATGATAATACTCATAAAGGTAATTTATAATAATAAAACCATTTGGTATTATTTATGAAATTTGACCCTTAGGCCTACATGGACATTTATTTGTCATGTTTGTTTAGACAGTCAGGTAAAACGTGCCTATATCTAGAGATTTTGTACTGGTTTATAACAAAAGGTAAGCCCTTTTCTTGCACATCCGACTGGCGTTTCCGGTGATTTTACCCATGCCGGCAAAACCCATCTGGCACCCCTCATGCCAGATGACTCTCGTGCTGTTAATGACAACTAGTGGTTCATGCACTGATAATATATTGTTTACGTAAAATACTAAAAAAGCAGGTACCTTGGTGGTTTCTCTTCGTTCCATATTTCTCGATTCAAAATACATTAGTTCAACGTAAGAACATAACGTTACGCTACAAACGATAAAACTAAAGTGGAACTTTGTTATTATGTGTAACGCAAAACATCATGACGTCACTTCTGTTTACGGACGTTAATTTCCCGCGCTTTATGTTCATTCTCTACTATAACAAAGAGTGCTATAAATTTGTAAAATACGGTATGCAAGAAAAAAAAGCCTCATTACCGCCCAATGCGCAGGTGCCCTCGGGACGAATATTTCTATCCGATTCGTAAACACATGAGAGATATTATTAATCTACGGTATCATTGCCAGTATACAATATTTTAAATAATATAATTGTAACAGCAACTAATATTTACTTCGGACTGTTTAAAAGTATATAATTTACTTTATATTAATATTTATTCGTATATACATTTTGTAACTATGAATATATTTATCATATCTTATAGCGATGTATTGAAAAGTATTTGTCAAAACAAATGAGCAACATTAGCATCCGTATTGATACTAATACCATTTTGACTGTGAATTTAATGCTAAAATTAATGACATCGGCCGACTCCTTCACCATTAGACTACCTTCTCCTTAGACCTAAACAAATAATAAAGACCCACTTTGACAAAGAAAATCGAATTTATTAAATGTCAACAGTTACTGCATATGTTTCTTTTATCTTTAGATTTATAATATTTGAGTCCGCATTAAATGAAACACAAGAAGCTACAATTGCAAAACATTTGCAAATGATATTTGACATAGGAATGTAATGCTGCTCTTAAGACCCATTGCATCGTCTGCAAGAACCAGTTTGTTCCAGACAATGCAGAAGAGTATACAGTGTTATGTGTCACAGTGCATTGCAAAGGATATCAAACTTGTTTTGAAAGATATCAAAAACAGATAAACAGATGCGTGACCTCATCATGATATGACAGTATGCATAAGTATACAGACAGAACAATTGAATTTTCGGTCCATAAATCTACCAATTCCTACGCAAGACAGATCGATCATCTCCAAAAATGTCACAAAATAATGTTGTGTTCAGGGATCTTGTCAAACGCATCAGACAAGTCCAATATTGCTGGATAGATTATTATTTAAATCAAGTGAATTATTCAGTGTTTGTTACAAATGATACTGTGGAAATTGACACAAGCTTTACATGACAGTATGAGGACCTTTGCAGGTACAAGATTAAATTGAAAATATTTTCAACCGACGTCATTTTATCTTTGTATTGTTAGTGTACTAGGTTGTGTTCATTCCGTAAAACCATCATCTAACAAAATTTATCAACCGTCATATCAACATGTGGCCTCTACTTGAACTGAGAGCTATTATATTTTCTGGTTGTGTAATAAAAACAACTGTGGATATTAAAAACAGTCACCAGATGTCCGAGATAATAGAAAATAACTGTAAACAAAAAAGGCATACAAAATATACATGTTATATATTAATGCATCCTTACATGATTACTATCTTTAAAAGACTGTATATATGATAACCTAATAGAGGTAATTTCTACAAAAAGTTACAGGACTTTTTTTTCAGACGGAAAAATGACCAGACAACATCATTACCTTCTAATAATTGAAACGGACATTGTGGATTTTTTCAGTAGTAAATTATATTCCAAGCGTAAGCCTGGTTGATATATAAGCACCATAATGTTACATTTTTTTATCATTTCTTATAAGCTGGGAATGTCTAGACAGACATTTCTTGAACGACCTTTGTTTCTGACCATTTTTGACCGTAACTGAATCAACACTGAAGAAACCTTAGTGACGCATCAAGTGAATGCGGATATATTTACTAAGTGGTGTATCTACATTTATAAATTCATTCTGACTTAGTCAAACTACTAAGTGGAAAGTTATGAAATGTACACTCTTCAGCGTATGAATGTATTGTAGCAAGAAATATAGAAATAGACTGAGTGAAGTGGTATGTAAGTGTACAAACAGCAGGTTATAACAGTTTATGCAGGTCATCATACGGCTGTCTTATGTAATTCATACTCTCTTTTAATCAAACATTATGTTGCAACTTCTAAATCATTCAAAAACTAAGTAATTCCAGCAATATTCTGTAATTTACAACTCTCTATCTGTTCTGGGGACTTTATCTCTCGCTGTCTCTCTGGTCAGATCGCTCTGCGTCTGTACTAGTAGAGAATGAATTTGGCGCCCTCTGTGGCTGCGTTTGCTCTACGTAAAGTGCCTTTGAACGTGTTTATCATGAAAGGGCGCTATATAAATCTGGTATAATAATAATGATGATGATTTGCTAGGTGACTGTAATATATTGCCTTTAAGGTTTCTGTTTGAACATGCCAATACAGGGTTAACCGTAAATCTTATACGGTAATTACGTTCTTTCCATTTATTTATAGAACTTTGACATAATAATTATATCGTATTTGTAAAGTGATTATAAAATACAATGTGTTTTGAATACGTCAAGGGTAATACATGTCATTCTTTAACATATATGTCTATCTTTCAAATGCACTGTTTTAAATCACCTCCAAATTGTTTTACTGAATAATGTTCAACGCCAACTATTTAACAAAATCTAGCTGATGATCTCTGGAAGGATAGCAACTGAGCTATGTAATAACAAATTTGGTTTGATCGTGTTCATTTAAGACAGGACAAGAAAATTGCAACACCTCTCACGCCCTTTAAACCAGTCAGGAAGACAATGTCTGTTCCAGTAAATTATTACGTATTCGTCAGTGTTGTATTCCTGAAATGAAAATTAAAGGCCCCGTTCATTAATTGTCATAATGATGCATTCATATTTTCTAATTTAGATGAAAGACATTATGAGACAACATCCAAGCAAACACATTGCATATTCATTCCCTTCGGAATACAGCTGTGTGGTCTATACACATGCTAAAACATATTTCAATATCAAATACAGGTAGACTCAACAAAAACATAGATATCTTCATGATGTATTGTTATCCTAACAACAGGAATAACATACTCTGGCAAATTTATAAGAAATACTTCAAATCAAGTAAAGCTGTGATAGAAAATAATAAGGAACTAAATATAAATGAGATAGAAGTTAATGAAATAAATAGATTCTCTTCTTTCGTCAAATTCAGCAATATATTACGGTTAAGAAATACATTATATGTCTGACCGTAGGACTGCGAACAAAGAAATGTAATGCTTATTGTAGACAAAAAATACACGTTTACTTAATCAAATTATTTTCTGTAATCTATTTGCAGTAATTCACTAACTGAGCATAACTAAAATACCTATAAAATATTGTAAGCATACATCGTTAACTGGAATACACTAGTTGGATACAATCTCGAGGGCCATGATATAACGGGCAACGTACTTAGAATATCTAAGGTATATTTCCAAACTTGATAGGCAATATATTATCCGCGAACGCCAAAAAAAAAAAAAAAAAAAAAAAAAAAAAAAAATAAATAAAATAAAAAAACCATGATCGAATGTATTTTAAGATTTGTTCATACGTTTGAAGAACATTAATTAAAAAATTAAAAAACTGGAGGATATCCTGAAGAAAAACGTAAGTATATTATGAAGTTTGACTGAATAAAGCGCGTGGTTTGTTTTCTTTCTGTTTGTATTAAATTGAATACATGTATTAAACTACTTCTATCAAATGGAAAAAATAACCATGACTAAATAGAAGTAATGAAATATCTTTACGTTTTAGCTCACCTCCGTCGTCCGTCCACACTGTCATTTAAACAACATCTTCATCTAAACCACCAGGCCAATTTTGATCAAACTTCACAGGGATGTTCCTTTGATGATCTTCTTTTAAAATTGTTCAAAGAATTGAATTCCATACAGAACTCTCGTTGCCATGGCAACCGAAAGATAAAACTTTAAAAATCTTCTTGTCCAAAACCACAAGGCTTAGGGCTTTGATATTTGGTTTGTAGCATCATCTAATGGGCTTCTACTAAGATTGTTCAAATTAATACCCTAGGGCTAAATATTGCTCCGCCCCGGGGGTCACATGATTTATATAGACTTATATAGGGAAAAAATGTTCAAAGAATTGAATTCCATACAGAACTCTGGTTGCCATGGCAACCGAAATATAAAACTTTAAAAATCTTCTTGTCCAAAACCACAAAGCCCATGGCTTTGATATTTAGTTTGTAGCATCATCTAGTGGTCCTCTACAAAGATTGTTTAATTTATGCCCCTAGGATATAATATGGTTCCGCCCTAGGAAGGGTGGGTGTCACATTGTTTCTATAGACTTATATAGGGAAAAACTTTGAAAATCTTCATGCCAAAAATAAAATGGCCAAGGGCTTTGATATTTGGTTGTAGCATCATATAGTGGGCCTCTACAAAGATTGTTCAACTGATCCCCTATACTGAAATATGGCCCCATTAACGAGTGTCACATGGTTTATATTGACTTGTATAGGAAAAAAAACTTTAAAAATCTCCTTGTCTGAAACCACAAGATCTAGGCTTTTGATATTTGGTATGTGGCATTGCCTTGTGGTCCACTATGAAGATTGTTCACATTATTCTCCTGTGGTAAAAAGAGGCCCTGCCATGGGTTCCCTGGTTTTACATACTAGACATACACAAATGTATAATAGGAAAAAACTTTAAAAATCCTCTTGCCTGAAACTGCAAAGCCTATGCTTTTGATATTTGGTATGTTGCGTTGCCTAGTAGTCTACTACCAACATTGTTCAAATTATTCCCCTGGGATGAAAAGAGCCCCTGCCACGGGGCTCCCTAGTTTTACATAGACATATACAGGAAATTGTTTTAAAAATCTTCAAGTTCAAGGCGTATGCCTTTGATATTTTGTATGTTTCATTGCCTAGCTGATCTCTAACAAGATCTATGCCCCAGGTGTGAAAAGAAGCCCTTGATATATGAGTTATATAGGAAAAAATACTTCAAATATTATCAGATGATATTTACAAGACTGTTTAATTATATTTACCTGATGAGGCAAAGTGATAAAGGTTACCGACTGTGACCTTGACCTACTGACCTACTTTGTTGTTTATTAAGATACAATCTTGAAATTTGGGTGACATGTAAAGTTTTGCACACCGATCTTAAAACTGACATTCAGTGGCATGAATGTGACCCACTGACCTACTTTCTTGTTTTTTAAGATACAGCCTTGAAATTTGGATGGCATGTACAGTTTTGCACACTAATCTTAAAACTGACGTTCAGGGACCATGAATATGACCTACTGACCTACTTTCTAGTTTGTTGAAGTTTAGCAAAGACAACTTTACTCAGGTGAGCGATATAAGGCCATCTTGTTTCAAAACAATCTTTGTTAAAGTATGCATTTCTTCTTATAAACGTTTGTTCATTTTGTAGGCATTATATTATCCTTTTCTGAACGAGAATGATTTGTTTATATATTACAACCGAAATTTGGAAGGAAATACGAGACCTGCTTGATTTTATCTTTGTAATTTGTATTCATGGCACGTTGTATTTAGTTTAATGTAGTGCTGTATGATGATGTTAAAATTTTCAATATGACGATGCAAGGAAGAAGAAAAACAAGAAAAACAACAATGTGAAGGCGATAAACGGAAACAAATTATCATGCATTCAGTGAAAACATAGCGAATACAAGTAAGAAATTCCACTGTAGTTTTACTAAAATATATTGATAAACGAAATTCCGTTCAAACAGAGTCATGTGATCCTCAAAAAATGAAAATAAACACGTATGAACTATAAAAAACGAAGTGGAGACAGAATGCTATTGTATAATATTGTTTTTATATTTCATACATACTATTATGTATACTTATACAATAGCATTCTGTCTCGTAAATGTCTATCGTCAAATTTATATACAATCTACAGTAAAGTAATATATATTATATACAAATAACATTACAAACAAATGTACATGTCCATTCCATATAAGAAGTACAAGAAATGTGGTATGTATATGTACACATCTGTTAGAGTCATATTAATTTCAATACATCAGGTTTTGTTCATATTGAACCCCAGGAAACAGATTCAAATATACAGATTTGAATCATAACTAAAGCCAAAAATATTGACTGTAAAAGAGCACATAATGTATAAAATGTACTTATATATCACCAATTAATAAGTAATTCATGCATAGTAAGCAAATATATGAGCCGTGCCATGGGAAAACCAACATAGTGGGTTTGCGACCAGCATGGATCCAGACCAGCCTGCGCATCCGCGCAGTCTGGTCAGGATCCATGCTGTTCGCTTTTAAAGCCTATTGGAATTGGAGAAACTGTTAGCGAACAGCATGGATCCTGAGCAGACTGCGCGGATGCGCAGGCTGGTCTGGATCCATGCTGGTCGCACACCCACTATGTTGGTTTTCTCATGGCGCGGCTCATATGGATTTCATGAAATTACATCTTGATGTTATAATAGTTTTGTGATTTAAAAATGCGTACAAAGGCATTACACTTTCATGCAAGAGTCATAAACCTCGGCATCCCAGGTGCTTTAATTAAATGGCAGCTTTTATATTAAGTATCCGATTCTCAATGAAAAAAGTTGTATAGAATTCGTTAATCAGTGCTGTTTCGCTGGCAAAATATCAGGACAAAATGCATGTAATATCAACTTGTTTCTTTTTAACGTAAATGAAATTACAAAAAAAAAAAAAAAATGAAATATTAGGTACATTATGAATACCCTGTGGAAAATGGATAATTTTATCTAGTAAGAATTTTTCGACAGGTAAACCGTGTTAATTATGATTTTTTGTCTATCGCTATCTTTGAATGTAAATTGTCTGTCATTCAATAGAAACATTAATATGACTGTTTCAGAACATTGCAAGAATTAGAACAACTTAAATTAGTACAGTAACTGCCATCCAAATATGAACAAAAGAAATAGTCTTATTCTTAAAATCCGTCCACCCCAAAAAATGAAACCCTAAAGCTGTGTATGTTTGATAACATTGTCTTATTAGGCAAAGTAAATAAAAAATGAAGTTAAGAAGAATACAACCCAATATAGGAACGCAGCCGAAAACCAGCTTGGAAGGATCAGTGGAGTGTTCAAGCCTAAGTCAGTTTACTTATCACACCTTTAAGTGGCAGGGGCCAGTTTCGCATTTGGCCCGTGTACGTTTTTTTAAATGAAATAGACAGATGCACTTTAAAGGCATTTATATTCAACTGGTTATTTATGATGTTTATAGAACTGAGGATTCCTGCGTACGAGCAGTTATTGTGTAAAGTAATGTACTTGAATCGATTTTCCTAGCTTCATGTAGGCCGGGTCTAAAGTCTTACCTGAGGTAACGGAATTCAGACGAAATGGAAACGGTCATTCATCCATCCAGATTCAGCTCAAAATAGCGAAAAAAGTAAACGGCACCTTTCTTCCCACCATTAATTTAGTCTAGCCACATGCTTTAAAAATATGCATGTGTTTTAGGTCAGTTATTTGCAGATAATACGGTACAGGTCGCGCAAGGTGTGCATTTCGGGCCATTTTTGCTTCAAAATTTAGTGTCCTGAAACATGTGTTTTACTCGTTTTTATCACAGAAGCAACAGAATCGGCAGGCTGAAAATGTCACACAATGAAGAGCTAAGTCTATGCAATACATTCGCTCTACACTATCCTTGAATTTATCAAAATTGGATTTTTCATGATTTGTTTCACACTGGTATCAGCGCAGATTTGTGGAATTTTCAAATTAACTGTCCCTTGCCCCCATTAGTGAATTCGGCTAAAATTAAATTTCTAAAAATGTCTTGGTTTTGCGCGGTTTTACATAGATTACAACCTCAAGATTGATATTTTGAACCTTCTGGGGACTTAAAACGCTAATTGACGGCACAGCAGCTCAAAAATGTTACGGTGAGGACACATCTAGGTATGAAAGTCAGCATGTACAGATACGATTTTTTAAAATTTTACCACCATTAACAGTGTTTTAGTACCGTATAAAACATCATTTTCATTATTCTTAACCCACGTCGCGCATATTTAGCCAATCAGCTCTGCATTTCGTCAATCAGGGGGATGCTTGGAGGGTGGGGACCCCATGATATAGGTAAATATGGGTTGGGGGCATATTATTTTCGCCAGATGATGCGAAAATGACTTTATATCATTCTTAATGATGGAATACGTTTAATTACGCCAGAAAATGATAAAAACGGACGTATTTTACATTCTTTGTCTCGTAGCGACAAATTGTAAATTTTGGCTCATTTTGCACGGGAGGGGTGGGCTAGTTTAGACGCTCATATACAGACATCTTTTCAAGCTACTAAAATTATTTTTGTCTGGTTTTATTTGCAAAAGATGTATTAAAGTTCAGAAACAGTAAAATCCGCTTTCGGTCATAAATTGAAAAATTATAAATATCTTATTTACAATTTTCAACTAAATAGCTGAAACAGTTGGTACAAGAAATTGATTGATAAGAGATTAGAAACAAGTTAATTTACATACGTAGAATGTCTAGTTTTATTGATTTAACATAAACAAAGGAACATATTCATCTTGATAATTCAGTACATCCTTAGTGTTTCAATTGATACACAGCTGCCTAGGGTCCTTTGTCCACCTCATGATCAGTCAATGCTATTTACCTAGAAATACTGAAAGTAATTGGGAGACACTCAAGTATTTCATTCTAACACACGAGATTTATTTCCCTGTTAAAGCAAAAAAACTGTACAAACGTGTTATTATGCATAACATGCACGCAGAAAAGGAAAACCACAAACCAAGCAAGTGTTTTGTGAATATTTTCAAAGCTTTTGATAATGATGCTTTGTTTCATGTTAGAATTGAAATAGCCTAATATATATATATCAAACAGTTTCTTGCTATTGAATAAAATCTCTGTTTGCCATTCAAATGCGTAAACTGATATTGCTCTAGATACACCTTCCTGATATAATGCCTTCGCATTTGAACGAAATCCAAACATTGATTCAATTCAATGGAAATCCCCTGTATGTGATCCAAGCGGGGTTCGAATCCATGTACCCTGGGTTGAGTAGCCTACACCTGAACTACTAGACCACCCTCCATTTCATATTTCTTATTAATTTCAGATACAAAACATGTTTAATTCTGACAAACAATTTTAGAAAGACAAACACACTCAGTAGTTTTGAATCTCAGCTGACTTTCATCATGTTATAAATGTCATTTAAAACGTGTAATATCACTTATCAGTTTTTTTTATCTTAATGGAACAGCCCTAGTATTAATTTCATATCAAATATATTGTTTTGATTTAAGATAGTGGTATAGATAACAATTTGTTTGATAGATATATTCATATCTCTTTGATGTTTGTATTTAGTTAGGCATAAATAAAGTACCACTTGAATTTTTGCTTGTTTCTACTTTAGCCGTTGCTCCGAATCCATTTCAAACGCTTTGACCATGTTTCAAGCATCTACTTGCATCTACATCTACTTCAATGCAAAAAAGGCAAACCAATCATTTGAACATAAATGAAGTATGATACTATTCTACTATTCTATTACTAATTTTATTGCCATCCCCAAACTGTGATGTAATCAGAGTGTTCAACACTGACTGTGAGCATGCTTGTGTCATTTTTGACTTCTGGTAATAAATAAACATAAGTGAAAACACTTATGGATTGTTTCATCTCTTTACCAGTAACAAGTTAGTGAGAAACGTATTATGATTAATTACTTTTGGTATAAATCCTGATTCCTAGATTTTCTGATTCCCAGTTTCCTGATTCCAAAAGTAATGGCCTCGGCACACAAACTAGAAATATATATGATACCAATTTGTATGACAAATGCTGAATAAAGGTAAAAGAAAGAAATCCAATCGGGAATAAAATGTGGTGAAATCAGTTTGTTTGGACTAGAATGGAAAAAAATGTATATGCTTAACAAAATACTCTAACATTAATTTGACAGCCAGGGACGGACCGATTTCTAATGTTGACAAAACTTGTTGTCCAACCCTTTTGTATTATCGCATCTTTGCAAATTTACCGAATATTTCTTCACGTACAGTAGTATTATATATGCCTTGATGTATTGATAGTTCGCTGTTGTATATATATTTACATATGTATCTGTATATTATTGTCTTGATGTACATTTACCATAACGTCATTAAGGAGGTAGGTTACCTTGTTACCAGGGTAAATTCAAATTAGTTTAACCGCAGCAATTTTTTGTATTTCGTATAATTTAATGTTTTGACTGTTATAATCTCAATTTCTTTTATCTCTGGCCCTTCAAGTACAATTTTTATACATGTTTGAAGAACATGACCCTCTAAAGGTATTTTATATAGAAAGTAGAAGGAAAATACGTATATTTAACAGTTTTCAGTGCATTTTGGTTTTATTGTTATCCGTAGAAGTCTGCATAATTAATATTTTTTCTAGTATGCGCGTTAGCTTTCTAATATAAGCTTGAAGTACATATGTCGCGGGGCTCGTGTTTCCATGGTAATGCATTTTCTCTCATTTTTAAACAACTGTGTATGAAAACGGGTTTTTCGACGGCTTCAGTGCCATTCTGTTAATGACCAACATGGAATATTTGGGTAATATTATTAGAAAAATACCAAGCACTTTACATGGTACCCTATTTTTCTTAAAGTTTAAAGTAACCATGGCAACAGAGATGTTTAAAATAGCTTATATCTTGCTTTTTATCATACTTTCTTATAAAAAATATTAGATAAGATATGTTTCTTGTTAATGTAGCTTTAAAACATTTTAATTCTAACGTAAGTAATATTTTCGTGTTATTTACATTTATTTAAACAAATTTCACAGCTTAAGATACTTACAGCAGCACCGCTCGTCTGACATTTTTTTTATGGAAAAATCGTTCTGCATGCTGCTATTTTTATTTTGGATATTATTGAAATGAAAATAAAATGCCGAAGCTGTGTTCCTTAAATAGATCAGTATCAACGCTTTTGAATTTTACATTTAGATATATAGGTCACGGGCTTCGGTTCCATAGTAACATCATTTTAATTCAAGAAACCACAATTTTCTAGTAAAATTTGGACAATTTTAGGGCTTAGTTTTAATATATAAGTAACAAATTATCAACGGAAACTGAAAAATAAGTATTAGAAATCAAACTGCCCAATTTTTATTTGAAAATGACTATATTAAGTAATTTTTCACCCAGCTATATTCCCAATAACTTCGCGTGTACCGGTGCTATACACCGGGCACGTTAAAGAACCAGACTGTCTATTGGAAAAAGAGCTAGGCTAAGTTAGCCGGACACGTCTGTATCTGATAAGTTCTCTCTGTCTGTTCTGGGGGCTTTATCTCACTCTGTCCCTCTGGTCAGATCGCTCTGTGTCTGTACTAGTAGAGGATGATTTCGCGCCCTGTGTGGCTGCAGTATATGTAAAGCGCCTTTGAACGTGTTTATTATGAAAAGGGCGCTATATAAGTCTGGTATAATATATATATAACGTCATGTGATAATTACAATAAAATATGATTAAACTAAAACTAAAAATCAGTTCTAAAATGTATGACAGTTGAATATATCATTTGAAAAATTAAAATTCACGTTTGATCTTAAAATTGGTAGAAAATAAAACACAAACTAATAACAAGAAATATACGGACTCCGGCTAGCGCTACAGTTGCTTTAGAAACGGGTTTGTCCTAAATTCGGTCAATATTAAGAAATTATCACATGATATATTGCGTCTTTATTTGTCTCATCGCCGTTGCATGTTCAATTTTTGTTATTCTTTCGAAGTATACATAACATTTTTCTGCAAACATAGCCGACAAGGCTGGTAAAACATGGGATTATAGCATAAAATCAATCCAAGCAAGACTGGTTTTCGCAATCTATCGGCCATAGATGAGAAAATAAGCGTTCGTATTCACATGACTTAGCAATAACTTCCGTTTGATATGTGCAATCAATATATTAGATAAAAAAACACTAAGAAGCAATCAAATATAAATACATCATCATCTTTCAGGAACATCTGATAAATTTCGCTCCGTGAAGAAATATCTATATAAATAAACCAAAACGTTCACTGAAATCTTATCAAAATGTAACCCATCATTTTGTTAATTTGTAGGTATATATTTCTCATTTAGACGAACAATTTTATTCTTCTATCTGCATGCGTTGTATTAACTATAGATGAGACTGCTAATTCTGTTATTAGCAAGAACATGTCTTGAAGGTACGTGTTTCGTTTTACGTGACTGTGGGTGGGAAGTTTACTGTTTATAACATTTAAAGCGAGAGTAAAAGGATCACTAGCGCACAAATGGCGAAAATAGTCAAATGTTTATGGAGAAGATATACATTTAACCATATTTTTGTGACGTTTGCTTCTTAAAAGAACTAAGTCGTCCGTAGCTCGTGCGAAGGCAGCTCATGTGTGTACATGTATATTACAGATAAAAACAGCTGGAAATTCAGCGTGTTTTAAATAAACAAAAAACTATTACCGTTCTATGACATATACAGTATTATGTTTCAATTAATAAATATCCAAAAAGCAATATGAAAATATTTATTATAAAACAATGACAGTAACACGTATATTTCCCCCAAGAAATCTTATTTCCGTAGTGTAAGCACGTTAGTCAGTTTCATTACACGTCTGATACATGTATATGGTTTGCGTTGTCTACACACGTTTCTGTATGTACACGCTGTCATGTTAAAGGGGAAATGAACGCTAATCGAAACCATAGCCACTTCATTTCGCTCGCTATTATGGCGTCTGTAATTTTTTTTCGCATGTCGCATGAATAAAATTATGAAAAAAAATACAAGTTGAAAAAGCACTCCACTTGTTGATATTTATAAAGGATAGACCCCTGAACGATGAAACCAAATGCAGCCACATTACGCAAGTATATGTAACGGTCTGATGCTATAGACAAAAAGGTTTTCTTTACATCATGCAATGATTTGATACAATAAATTGCAGTAATAGTATTCAGTACGACATTTCATATAAATTATCAGTAAATTACTATTATAATATGTTTTGCAATAAATCGTGATATTTTAACACATCATTTGACTGATAGATCAGTTGGTAAGTAATAAAATGTAATTCATTTTGAATATTAAATGATATGTGTGTGACAGAATGGACGTACCGGGGACAATAACTATCAGAACAAATCAACACCCTTTACAATATTTACAAATTTATTTACATAAAATGATTATTTACAATGAATAAATGATAAATGAAATAAATCTGCTTATAAAAAGGAAAGAAAGAAAATCTGAGCTCAGTATCTCTAGATATAAAGTTCTAACACTGACACTTCCGTTTTAACGTGACGTGGCACAGTTTTTCGTTACTTTCGAACTTTAGGTAGCACAAAAATACAACATATCTTCAAGTAAAGTCCCTTTAAACGTGAATACGTTGACTCCGTTTTGGCTCCCTATGATGGTAGGTGATTGGATCCCTGAGCTGACTTCAGTGGATCACAAAAATCATCGTCTTTGCGATTTACGGCACAACCATGGGACGAAAGCTTTGCGCTGGGAAAATCACATACAGGCGAGTGAAGACAAATGAACCTCGGGTATTGTACTTCCGGGTCGTGACAGCATCACCAGGTAAAAATCGTCTGGTGGAAGAAGCTCGATCGAGCATAAATTTCTACCAAGAAAAATCAATTTGACATAGATTCGTCTAATGTCGAAATGTGGTGTGCGCTAGGCATATCTAGTCCAGTTTATTTGTAGGGTAATGTGCCGCCAAATACTAAATTTCATGGGACTCACTTTATGCGTGTACTTTGGCTATTTGTATTTCCACGGGAATCACGATATAGCCGGGAAATCTGACTACTTTGGCGCGTATTGAAATTGACAATTTAAGGCCCGTTATAGTGGTTTTAGGGATAAAATAGAGAAAAGTGGAAACTTCACAGGTCGCCCAACACGACAAAAACGAAAATGTTGCAGGCTCGGTTTGACTGAGCCTGTTCATAGACGGTAGTGGAAATGCATGCTGCCGTCCACGCCCTCTAGCCCCGGGTTGAGCAGAACTCAACATTTACACATGATCATGAATTTCTGAAGTTTATAAAATACCAACTTTCTTATTACTGAACCGAATTTAATAAAATTTATATGGAAATTTAAGTTATGAAATACAGAAAAACATTAGAGGTATTTTATGCGTAAAATCAGACATTTACCTCAATAACTCAAAAATTTACGAAAAGATGATGCAATACCTGCATTTAAACTACAGATACAATGAGGCCCGTATGTCAGTTTGTGACAATGTGCATATAAACGAATATGTAAATTTTCATAATTGTTCGACTTGCAAAGTTATTAAAGATATGTTAAATAAAAAGCTTACTTGCCCCAAACAATGAAAAATATGCTTTCGGAAACCACTTTATTTCATTAAACCCAGTGACCTATAAGATACATACATCGTTTAAGTAAACCCTTGAACTTTCTACTGTTTAGTTGTATATGCAACTAAAACGTACAATAAGCAGTACAATAAACATTTTGTAATTTTGTAGATACAAATAAAGCTGATAACATTAAAAAGTTGAAACATCTTATATATCTTATATTTTCATTTTCATAAGGTGTATAAAGTGTACAGTCTCGTCTATTTAGTTTCACCAAAAAAAAAAAAAAAAAAAAAAAATCCATCAGTGTATCAAACCCGCTGATTTCATATTAATATAGCTTATTTTTTAAACAGTGAATATCATCATTGAATCACTGAAGCGGTGTACATTAAATGCAGTGATTATCAAAATTATACGTATGATATCTGCGTGACCAACGGAAAAAAATATATTTTACCCCAAGTATGTACTACAGGCAAAAGGTTTTAAATACATATTCGTTTACAATACCTTGAATTTTTTATTCAATAATACAGGCTACAAACCAGAAAAATAATCCTGGACCAGTAGGTATGAAACTCAATAGTTGTCGCTTTATTTATTTACACGATGTAATGCCTATATTGTTAACATACATTATTCATTCTTACATCTCTTTCCAAGTTAATTTGTGTTGTACAATGTGTTTTCATTTATAATAAATGAGGAAATTATTGTTGGTTTTAAAGTAAAAGGTGTGTAGATATTAATTACAACTGTGTTTTATTATTGCATTCGTATTTTTAAATGTGCCTTACACTGTGTGCACATCTATTTACTTTACATGATTACCAACTGTCATGTCCTGCTGAGTGTTGTATGTGTTCGATGAGTGATGCTTTTCCTATCGAACGTTTTCCTCTGCTTTTATATCTGGAAGCACGCTGCTAAATATTTGATGAACACGTGAAACAAATATGACTAAATCATACAAAAAGTTGTTTGTTGAAACAATTTTGCAACATTCAATTATTTGATAATTGTACCTTAAAGCTTCATAATTCCGCTTATAATTTTGGGCTGGTATTTGCAACATCTGTGCCACCAACTATGTTTCTGATTTTAATTTTCTACCCAGCTTTTATTTAGAATAGATTTTCGTTTAATCCAGCGCTAGGTATTTTTATTACCTCTCACAAATATAAGGATGAAACAGAATCTGCTATTATTGCTATGCTTTGTTAGTGTTTGTTCCATATTTGAAACAGTATTTCAGAAATATAGCACTAGACATTCAACCAATCCATTGTTCCTCGATTCTGCATTCAGTATTTACCTGTTCTCTGCCAGTAGCTGCCATCGTTTTAGTAATTCAACCATTAAAAGGCAAAAGTATACCCTACTCCCTTGAAAGATTAAGCTCAGAAGCAACAACCAGAGCCAAACATCGCACAGTAGACCAAAAACAAAGCCTTTCAGAAGACAAAAAAGGGATATTCCATTCGTCCTTTTTCTGGGAAATATTGAAGTATAAAGATACATGTAATAATTATTCAGTTTAATAGGCAAGATAGAGGAACGTCCCTCTATGCACTTTGTTCAATTACGAATAATGTGTGGCGAAGTACCATGAAAAGTATAACCATCGATAGGGGAACATCACCCCACGTTCTGTCAAATGAGAAAATCATCTCAATCTAGTAATTGAAATATACAAATGCGTGTGCAAATAGAGCATGCCTTAATGTTATTGATAGCTTGTTAATGTTTAAAATCATGTACAACCACTTGGTAGTCATAAAATGCGATACGAGTTTAAAATGGCACATACAGTATAGACACAGGGGCACATTCACCCAGATTCTGTTCATAAAAATCACTTTTCACTTTTTAAATATACAACGCCGTCGTATGTATAACAAACTAACAATGCGAGTTTCAGATGGCACATACAGTATAGCCATTGATAGGCGAACAATCCCTCACGTCCTGTCCAACAAAATATCACTTTCATTTTTTTTATATAATATACAACGCCGTGGTATGCATAAAAAATTAACAACTCAAAATTTCAAATGGCATATACAGTATAGCCTTGAAAGGGGAACTTCCCCCACGTCCTTTTGAACACAATCACTTTTCACGCTTTGAAAAATGATATACAACGTCCTAGTATGCATAACAAAGGGAGAAAATGTTCACATACAGTTTTTATTATTTTACATGTTGATGAAATAGTCTTAAAGTGTCAGCATTTCCATATTTTTATAAATAAATCTAGAAGAAAAACTGTTTTTAAGATCAAGTGCTACTTAAATATTATGTGAGGTTTGATTCTAGCTTAAATATTTTTTGAATTATTTATTTTAAATTTAGGACGGACAGACGCACGGACAACACACAAACAGTATTCCTCCGCATTCAGCGGGGAATAAAATCGACGCTGTTCTAAATTTGAATTCAGTTTTAGTGACGTCACTTTTTACACATGGCATTATCTAAGACAGCGTTATCACAAAAGATTTCAGTAAATAATTGAAATATATTAATGAAATATTTCTATAATTTTTATATACACTGCTACCGGTGTTGAAGTACAAAATAGGTAGAACTTATGTGTTGTTTTTTTTTGGTGTACATGGAAGTTCAAAGTCTCTGCCAACCTTTTCTCTCCTAGTTACTGCACCATTGAATGAAAGTATTTCGTCTAAAATATAACTTTAAACCTAAGTATTGTGCTATGTGCTATGAATATTTTTTTTTCAACTGAAGGTAGAATTTGGTACATACACGTTACAAAATATAACTAAACCGCCGTTTACGTTCAAATAGATACGACAGGTGTTGGCTGCTTAAGACAAGTTAAAAGTACAATATAAATTCAATTTGGGGTGCAACATAAATTTGCAATGTAAATAAAATAAACAATACAATGTGTACCACTGAATGATCTCAAAGTCCAAGTCATTACTAAGAAGATTTTCAGTTATCATTTTGAATTTGTGGTACAACTGTGAGTATTACAAATTCTGTTTGTTTGTTTACGTTTCGCGTAATATGTGCACTCGGCCGTCGTCTAGACAGGAAGTTCATTACAGAACTTCATGCGATTTTTTCTGTCACGTTGACGAAAGCATACGGTATGCGGAGTCTTTGAGGTATGAAATAATTAGACAATGTGTCTGCACATTGAAAGATAAATTACTTTTGCAATATGCTAACTATACATTGATGCAGCTGCACGTTATAGGTGAGAAAAAAAATCATTGAAATATGTACGCGCATTTCCCCGTTCAATACAATGGTTATTACTACCTAGGGGTAGGATACAACATGTCCAGTGGCATGTTCTTTCCAATCTGGCACCAGTGCATGATCCTATGACTGTAGTTGCAGTGGATCCCATATTTGACAATCATCAAACACGCATGTGCATCGGATGACTGATTGTATTCCTAACTATAATTTAATCATTGATAATTTGTACCGCCTCGATAGCCTAGTGGTAGAGCGTTCGCTTCGAGAGCGGGAGGTCGTGGGTTCGATCCCCGGCCGCGTCATACCAAAGACGTGAAAATGGTACCAGTAGCTCCCTTGCTTGGCGCTCAGCATTAAAAGGGAAACTGGCCTCTTCTCTCGTACCCTCGTGGCGATGGATTTCATCAGGAATGAAGTGTCGAGAGTGATTAATATAAGTTGTAGAACTTCCTTCACAATCGGCCTAAAATAAATTCTGTATAAACTTAAAATTTAATTCCTTCAATTTTAACATAAGTGACCAAATTTCCTGTGTCAAACTTTTAAAGCGCTTAGACAATTTTTCTACTACTGGTAAGAAAAATTAATTTTTAAACAGAAAAAAGAAAACTTTGTAATTAAATGAAACATGAAACATATAAAATTACTTTTGTCACAGTACACATACTTCTAAAACCTATCAAACATTTCATCGAGATCTGGCCATTAGTGTAAAGATATTTAGATCTGTCTTAAATATGCTTGAACAATTTCATTAAGCGTAGTGCAGGCTTGCATGACACTAGGTGAAAAACTGTCAGCACTTCAAGAATGCATAACTGAATATTTTCTTTTCTGATATTACAGCAAATCCGTCTAGCAATATCATTGATTGAACCAATCTTTCAAGACAGCAAGATATCCAGGATAAGTAAGCATCTTTGTTTAATGCATTATCAAAGTTGATATCTTAAGAGTTTCATTTATTGCATAGTTGATAACAAATTGTATGAGGTTTGTTTTGTTTTGAAAAACTGATGTAGGTAGCAATTACTATTTTATGGTTAATAAATACATCTGCTTGTTTTAATTTCAAACTAAGATTACAACATACTTACATGTACTACTTCCGAGTCTTAAATATAAAGAAATGAGATGAAATTACTTCAAATCCGAAATAATTGCAGTTCAAGTATCTTTTTGGCAAGTGCTGAGTTTGTCACGTTATCGTGTTTCTTTCGACACACTAACTTTTTATATACATGTACATTCCAGAAAAAAGATATTTCATGGTTTGTATTAATAACATTATAAACGCGCAATCAAACCGAGCCTGCAACATTTTCGTTTTTGTCGTGTAGGGCGACCTGTGAAGCTTCCACTTTTCTCTATTTTAACTAGGAAAATTTTCCATTGCATTTGTTGGCTTTCTGGTAGCAACACCACAATTTCAGTCATATGGCAAGCTTTTGATTGTGAAGGTAGAGACCGGATGCTCCACCAAGCATTATTTTAGTCTTGATCAGGCACTAGGTTAGAACCACTTATCTTTTGTAAGACGCCTGGGTGTATTTCGTCTATGAAGTATTAACATCAGCAAAGGAAAGTGATTTATAGCAAGGCGATTATGTGCTACTTTAAACACTTTTAATATTGCACATTCCGCAGCCCAAGATTCAGCATAAACACACGCGGTATCAAACTGCTAATCTGAATTTCGATTTTCTCCGGAAGGTGAAAACTAGCTTTACAGTATTACATAAATGGCAAAACAGAAAAAAAATGTTTAAAGCCGTTTTCATTTGTCTCTAGAAATCGACTAGAATTGGTCCATAGCAAGATGCTGTGAGAGCAATTACTGCACCATGTCCTTTTCAATAATTAACGACATATGTTTACTTCAGGATAAAAACATACCAGTGTCAAAAGTGTTATTTCTATCAAATAAGGTATTACTGTTAGAGAATATGCCGATTTTTCTGACTTGATGGTATATGACAAATATTAAATCTGATTTCTTAATACTAGATTTCACTTCTTCAAAAATAAAAAAGAAAGGAATCATCCGTAAAATTATGAAAGGATTCCCTATCTTATCCACCTATCCCTGTCATGTCTGCAGGTATATCGTACATCTAGGTAATTTCCACTTAATGAAATATTCGTAAACTCTTCCGCATTAAACGAGAACAATGAACGCTGAGATATACATCATATCTTGATAGAAATGTCAGATAATGTGAGATTTATTCCAACCCACGTCTGTGAATTGATAAATTTGATAAGAGATACCTATGTAAATATTAATTACTTTTATATCGAACGAAATGAAAGTCTGTTCATTGGCTGGAAAAATTCCTTATCACGTAGGTAACAAGGAAAGGTGGTATAAGAAAGAGTTTGAGTTCAGAACTGGCCAACTTCGAGAAGTTGTAATTCGGTATGCAAGTTCATTAATGGCAAGAATCTACAATGTAGATTTCTTACTGAACATCTATAATAGTGGGTTAAGATCAAATTAAGGGATGCCAGTACAAAATTCGATCCTTCAAATGTATATTTTAAGGAAACACACATGTCTTGGAAAATCATGTGGATAAAACTCCACTTGGGAATTTGTATCTTTATATTGGCTATGTACAAAAGAGAGTGTAAATAGAATTCAACCCCACCTCAAAGATATAAAAATAACACTTTCTCTATCAAGACTCATGGAAGCGTACCCGTATACATCCAATGCTTTCAAAACCAGTGCACAACGAGGAACATGATTCAGTGAAGAATGAAGCACGACAGGTGATTATTATCAAAGGATCCTTTGGGAGGATTAAACAGATTTAATTTTCATCATGCGTAATCTTAATCAAGTCATAGCACAGGCATAAAGGAAATATAAGTTTAAAACAGAAACTGTTTGTTTTCTGTTGTTAAATCTTTATATTATGTCAAAATGTCGTAACATTTTCTATATATCTAACTGCTTAATTGCCACGAAAACAGCTTTATAGTTCTGAAACTGGCATAGGACATGTATAAATGTTTATAAAAGTCCTACTACATGTATTGCTTGGCATACTGAGCAACTAATTCCTTTCTCATCTCCAAGGCCAGTTTTATCAATGGCGTTCAACATAACGACCTTCCATATGCAAAACGTATTCTTGACTTTGTATGTAATATGAAAAATAATTATACAATGGCCTATGTTTTCATACATAGTGTGTTTCTTGTATCCATTTAAAATTAATTATTATTTTGAGGCCTGTTTTCAAATCATTTTCAAACTAACATAATGTGACATTTATTTCAATAGTAGTGAAGCAGTTTGAGATCTAGATAAATCAACACACGACAGAGTGCAAAAGTTTCACGCAAAGTTAGATACATTTGATGAAATCTTTTTGATGAGATTTTTTAATATTTTATTTAAAAGCGATATGATAATATACTTTAATGTCAGATAAGCATTTATATATATATATATGTTTTTTTTTTACTTTCTCTCCTATCATTATATAATTATTAATCCCTTTAAAAGACTATTTTATAGTATGTATATGAATTAAAAATAAGTAACTCAATGTTTCTAGCAGACATAACACGAACACAGAAGATGTTTTAAAGTATTCCAAAAGCCGTCTCTTGGCCTTCCGGTAAATGTTAATTGCTGGCAACAATTGATTCTGCCTATGCGGCCAGTGCAGACCAAGATCAGCCTGTACGTCCGTGCAGGCTGATCATGGTTTGCACTGTTCGCTATTTAGTCAGTTATTTTTCACCCCTAAGAATAATAAATGGTATTGCCCAAACTGAATGATGGACGTCAGTTTTAGAAATTTAGCAATGTTAAGGATAACTAGTTTGCGATTGTGGACCGTGCATGTTGGTGTTTTATTTCCGTTAAATAATTGCAGTCGAGTCCACTTAATACGAACTCGCTTGATACGAATTTTCGGATTAAACGAACAAAGTCCGAATTCCCCCGCCGAGTCCTTCTATTTTCTGTGTAAAATTATTTCGGTAATAGCGAACTCGCTTCATACGAATAATCGGTAGATACGAACACATTTTGGAAGTCCCAATAAGCTTAAATATTATACTTTTCCATCTTTTGATACGAATTAATTTTAGAAGTCGGGGCCATTATAAAATGTGTTGAAAATAAAAATATGGTGAACCTTGTACCGCGTGGTAATTGGACAAAGGAGTGGTTCACAGTTATTCACAAAAAATCACTCGGTCCTTTGTGTATCATTTCAATATAAAACAATTTAATCAATTGAGAGGTCAAGATTTAAAGAGGTGTAAATAATTCTAAACACATTATTGACGTTCTAGTGTCGATACAGGTAGGCTGTGTCTTGCAAAATATACAAACTTTTATCCCTCTTAGAATGACTGTTATATAGTACAAGCTTCAATGTTGGCGGTGGATATAATTTGGCACTCTGGACATCGACCGCACATTAAAATTTAAATTAATAGGTTTTACGTGTTTAAGTATGACGTTTGTTGAGTAATTTCAATGTTATCTGGGTAAATTAACTTAATCAGTTTAAAACTATTGACTACTTTCATATATCGGAATCTATTCACCGATGATACCGGTGATACTGCCCAACTTGCTCGGACAAATTATCTGGTCATACATTCATTAATACGAATTTCGTTTGATACGAACATATTTCTTTGGTCCGGAAGAGTTCGTATAAAGCGAGTTTGACTGTATTAATAAATTTAGGGAGAGTTAACCAGTTCAGAATTATATTAGGTAAAGTTGTGTTCAATGATTTAAATTTCGAAAATCTTGCATAGTATTCCTTTTGGAGTTACCTGATTTTATCTATGATGAATCCTCCCAATTTACGTTCTCCTTTGAATAATATGATGAAGATGAGATGTACTTGTTTTCAAAAATTTGGTTCAGTCGTAACTATTACTGTTTTTGTGAACTCCCACGAATCGGCAGTGTGTTCGTTTGTTTGCTGGATTTAACGTCGCACCGACACATAATAGGTCATATGGCGCCTTTCCAGCTTTAATGGGGGAGGAAGACCCCAGGTGCATTATTTCATCACGAGCGGGTACCTGGGTAGAACCACCGACCTTCCGTAAGCCAGCTGGATGGTTTCCTGACATGAAGAATTCAACGCCCCGAGTGAGGCTCGAACCCACATCGATGAGGGGCAAGTGATTTGAAGTCAGCGACGTTAACCACTCGGCCACGAATGCCCCTATGATACGTCATCATATGAACACAAAAGTACTTGAGAATACAACATATTTAGTGCAAAACAAGAGATCTAGCAACATATGTGTAGAAAAGCACTTACTTTTTTCCCGAGATTTGCCATAAAAAACTCGACTTTCCCCTTATGATAACAAGTTAGCAAATAACAATTTGTCTGCTTGTGAATAATGTTTCTGTTTAAGTGAACATTAAACGAGATCAAAGATTTAATCACTAAGCCGACTGCGGTTTGAATAACAATAAAATCAAAAATCTCTTATAAAACAGCCGCTTTTGTAACTGATATATTAAATACACATACTGAAGAAGTTCCTAGTACATTCAGCAAATTCTGTAAGTACCTACCCACCCAAAACAATCACAAGATCTTGCTAAGTACTTGTTAAGACGTTTCATGGACAGTAGAAGTATTTCTTCTACTTTAATGCTCTAGCAGGTTATTCAGTTTGAACTTATTTATTATAAACCAAATAAGATATTAGCATGACAATACTTTTACAGATAATTTATAACAATTAAAACACTCTATGATTTATGACCATTGACCCTTACACAGACATGGTCAATATATGTTTTTATGTTTGATTTGACATTCAGGTAAAGCTTGTCTAAATCTAAAGATTTTGTTCTGGTTTTAAAGCAAATATTCAACCCTTTTCTAAGGTATGATAATAAAAAGTAAAGCTAGTGCAACAGCGACTAATGAATACGTGTTTAAATGTTTAAAGTTATACCACTTTTGATACATATCTATGTGTGTGTATATTTGATAATTATGAATAACGAGGGGTGTCCCAGAAGTTGGCGGAAATACGTCCATGTTCACAAATCCAAACACCAATCTGCTTGAAATTTGGTCGGAGTATATTTAAAACTAAGTATGAATTGGCGATTATAAACAAAATTTCATTTTTTTGCATACTCCCGATATATCAGTATCCATAGCAACTGACCTCCCCTTACCTGGTGCAGGCATTAATATGGCTGTAATATGGCATGTTTTTGTTAAGACATCGCAAGTTAATATCACTGTAAGGCTGATAAATTTTCCGCGAAATGACTTGACGTTTTCAGCATGCATTTGCGTAATTTCCTGAACATTTCAACGTCATGGCTGTTTCCGTTCAAATTTTGCTTTTTTAGTAACATTGCTGTTCGAAAACATCATCGGCATGACGTCACGAATTTTCGTGAAAATATGTGTAGGCCTTCAGATGTCGCCAGCAGAAACCGAGGTTGATGAAAGGATCGACAACACTTCGTTTACAAGTGGCACGACTGATTCCGTAATGGTAGATTTAATTCGAAAATTGATGAGGAGAAAAACCATATCGACAAAGACGTTTTGAGTCGGCCACTGACCATATGCAAACCACACAAATAATTGTTTCTACTCTTGACTAGAAACATTGAATTTCCTTAAATGGATCAACAGACACCAGAAATGTGTCAACACCGGCGGGGATTATGTTGACAAAATGAAGAGGGAACTTGTAATGTAACGTTTTGTTAACGTCATTGACGGCGTTTGTGCGCCGGGTGTTGTGTGATTGTTGATTTCTGTACGTCATGTGCATACGTTTACGGATTCATGATCATTGTAATCTTTTGATTCTTATACATTTATGTTTCCAGTTATCTAATATTGTATTGCTGATTTCTTTGTTTAAAATTACCAGAATTATGAAAGTTATTAAACAATTCTACGAACTTCTGCGTCACCCCTCGTATCTACTTCCTTTACCAGTCGCAATTATGCCATAAAACGTAACAATCAAGTCGTCATAATGTATAGGTTACTGTGCCAAAGCGGAGATTTAAGACTAGCCACATTCACTTCAGGATTTAATATAATGCATTTCTTCTAATACCATGTTGACTTTTAATATGACGCTAAAGTTATGATATTTATTCATTCAATCCAGGTAAGATTTTGTTAACGAATGTCCTGATTTTTTAAAATAATTTTCATAATTATTTCTTAAATAATTTCTGGAATGCGATGAATTAAAACTACAAGTTAAACATACATACCTTATTTTGCACTAAGTGAGCAAGGTCATCTTTTATCTTTGATTACACAAATGTTTTAGATACAGTGGAAATACAAACAGAAGACAACGCAGGTAGGTTTCATGTTGCTCTTGTAGGACTATGATATTATGATCTTACATACATATAGACAATCAATTAGTTTACACTAACATTAGTTTAGCTCGATTAAAAAAATGGTGCTAGTGTCATATGAGAAGGCGTGGGCATGTCCTAAGTTGGGCCCTGTACGGCCTTTTTTTTATCATTAGACCACAGCTCCTGTCAGACTTGAATGAGTAAATAAGATGCAAAGAGACAAAGAGTTTCGTTTTTACTTAGTTTCAACTGTTTTTGTTTTCATTTTAATAACATATTTACGAGCGCTTTTTAGGATATGTGCTGTTTTGAAAATGTCTCTTTGAACATTTCTTTCTAACAAAGGTTTTGCTACAAATAAATGCTAAATAATAGAACCATGGCTAATAATGTACCATGTAACCAAATAGATTTTATTTGTTGCTAGAATCCTTATTTGTGGCTTGCTTTTGCCTAAAATTGATATGAGATGTACAATGGGGTAGAGGTAGGTAATTCAAATATCTATTAAGTAAACGTAGATCATGAAATGATAAGCTACAATTGAAATAAAAGTTTTCAACATAGCACTTTATATTATCGAATCGAAGCGATATAAATTAAACAAAAAAGAACACAAAATATAAAAAATACAAGTTTTTAAACGTTTATTTTTTCCAAAATTAATCTCTTAGATGCACGGTGACCCCAACCTTTTTTCCATTTAGAAGCATTTTTGTGTGTCATTAAAGCTGCAAAATATATTTAAAATGTTAACGGCAGATTTGTTTATATCTAAATACGTTATACATTTTTTCCATTGAAAATTAAGTACAAGAGGTAATTATGCTGACGTGTAAAACTGACAGAGAATTTTTAGTGTCATTTATGATGATATATTACTGATATCGCCTTGTATTCATAGTAACCTGTAAGACCTGAAATCCCTTTAGCATTAAAATGCTTAATAAAATATCACAACTTTTTTTTCAATTTTACAAAATTTCAGAAATGCTAAAACAGTAGGTGAAGAGAATACCCTATAAAATTAAAACAAGTTCAGTGACCTGTGATTTTCTTGTCTTTTTTGGCTATGTAACTAATGTTCTTCAAGCTCACAGAGTATGAAACAATTCTTTTTGGTAGAAAAATGATCCTACATACTTATAAATTATACACAAGCAGCCGTAATAGCAAACTATTTGCAAATGATATTTGACATACCAAGATTATGCGGCTGTTAAGGCCCATTGCATCGTCTGCAAGAAACAATTTGTTCTAGACGGTGCTGAATAGAATACAGTCTCATGTGTCACAATGCATTGCGCACACAATCTAATTTGTTTTGAAATATATGTAGAACAGATAAACAGATACCTGACCTCGCCATGAAATGACAGCATTCACACGTATAAAGACAGGACAATTGAATTTTTGGTTCATGAATCCACTAATTCTAAGCAAGACAGATTTAATATCTCTAAGAAAATCACAAAAAATGTTGTGCTCAGGGAAATTGTCAAACGCCTGAGACAAATCCGACATTGCTGGATAGATAATTATCTAAATCAAGCAAACTGTTCTATATTAGTGACAAATGTTACTGCGGAAATTGTAGATAAAAGCTTGTCATAAGTTTGAAGACGTTTGTAGATATACGATTAAACTGAAAATAGTTTCAGCCGATGTCACTTTATCTTTGTCTTTATCTTTGTACTATGCTGTGTTAAATCTGTACAATGATCATCTTAAAGAATTATTAACAGTTATAACCACAGCCGTTTAGTACCACGAGGCGGCTGTAAAATGTTTTCTTCTACTTGAACTCGGAGCTTTTTACAATTTCCAGTTCGGTAATAAACATAACTGAGGATAATACAGTCACCAGAAGACCAAGATGATAGAAAATAATTGAAAACATATACAGGGCATTCCAAATATATACACTATAATTATATCCCTATAAGATTACAAGCTTTATTAGGCTGTATATATGATAATCTTAATAGAAGTAATTTCTACCAAAAACTTGCAGGACTTTTTTTTCAGACGGAGGGAGATGACCAGACACCATCATTACCTTCCAATAACTGAAACGGACATTGTGCATTTTTTTTCAGTTGTAAATTATTATCCAAGAGACGGGCTGGTTGATATATTAGCACGATCACATTTTTTATTATTTCTTATAAGCAGGAATGTCTAGACACACAAGTGTTAAACGATCTTTGTTTCTGACCACATTTGACCGTAACTGAACCAACACTGAATAAATGTTCGGAAAAAAATTAAATAAACAAGTATATCAATATATTCGATGACCAAGTATTATCTCGAACATTCCGTTCTGTTAATAGAACTATTAAATTACTGCCCAGTCTTTTATGATTCATGACGAAACTAGTTAAAAACTTTTTTTATCAAAATTTAAGAAAATTTAAGCGAGCGTGTAAATCAAAATTATATAGTCATATATATATAATATATTTACGAACATCATTTACAATGCCAACTATTCAATAAAATCTATATACAAGAAAAGAATGCAACCAAGTTAAATATTAACTAACTCGGTCTGATTGTGTAAATGTACAAGAGCAACACCTTTTACGCCCTTAAACCATCCATTAAAATGCACAATGACTATGATTCCAGTAAATTATAACCTATTTGTCATTATTGTATTTCTTAAATGAAATTATAAAGGAGTCAGTGGTCCTTTTTCACTGTCTGTCTTAATTATGCGTTCATGTTTTCGAAATTGTAAAAAGATACACTATGAAAAATTCACCATTGCAACACATTGTATATTCAATCGTTTTAAAATTGAGTTGCATGGTCTACACATTGGTTCATTGATATTTTTCAAAGAGTATTGTAATATCAAATACAAGCAGGCTCATTAAAAACATAGATATCCTCTGACAACAGGAATAACATACTCTGGCAAATTTGCATGAATTGATTCAAATCAAGTAAAGCTGTACTTGATACAAATGAGATAAAAAAATGAAAGAAATAGTGTTTTTTTTCTACCGCCGAATGTAGCAATATATAACATGATTAAGAAACGCGGTGTATATCTTAAACATTTTATGATTATTTTTAACACAAATCACGAGTGTATTTAATCAAATCAATAATTAGACCTTCCTTAACAAGAAAGTGTACCTCGTAACCAGAATACACTAGCCTGATCCTAAATCGGGCGCCAGGGTGTAACGAGAAACATAATTTGATAGGGCATTTTTTTCATCCACTGTTTAGGTAATTCTAATATTACGAAAAATTGAAGAAAAAAAATGGGTACTTTAAAAAAAAACATGTTGATATGATTAACACGTGCCTATTATGCAGTTAAAAACGCTTTAAATTTGGAACCAAGTCTACAGTTTAGACTTTAAAAATAGTTTGATGCTTAAATGAGACAAATCTATGCTTCAAAACTGAACGAAAATAGTTCGGGTTACCGAGCATCTAAGAGATATATATCAGAACCAAATCTATTTACTTAAAATAGATATTTGAAAATACCGACCCCTGTCCCATTGTTCCATTAGATTAGGGCATATTCTGGTCACATTTTTGTTTCGATGCAAGTAGAACCTGTGCGATTAAAATGAAATGGTATACAATTAGCCATATTCTGATGATTTGACATTTTTGGGCATAAAGTTTGCTGGAAAGAAATATTCAAAGACATCATATTTTTGTTTTCAAAATCGCTCGTATGTCCTTAAATTTGACTGAACCAAGAGAGTTGTTTGTCTTCTTTCTGTCTGTGTTAAAATGAGTACATGGGTCAAATATAAAACACTGACAAATAAAACCAAAGAAAATTTAATTTAGTTTTTGAAAAGAAAACTCTTTATTCAGATATACTACAGCTTTTCACAAACGTTTGTTCATTTTGTAGGCATCATTATTTAAAGGTATATTTGCGGAAGAGCATTAGTGCAAGGTGCGTTTTATTATCAACTCGAATTTTCGACTTAGTAACTCAGTGAGTAACGCGAAATTTTGACTTCGTATCTTGTCCTTTTATCGGCAAAATTTGAACGTCTGTCCGTCTGTCAAAGGCCAAAAATGTAATGGACGAGTTCTGACTCTTCGTAGTGGAATAATCTATCTACACATCCATGCATTGTACCAATCATGTAGCGATTTGAACATATACTACCATACATCAATGTATGACCTACCCCATAGCTTCTAGAACTACACCAGATTTCAAACTGTACCCAGGATACATACCTTCATTTACATGTATAGTATGTTCAGGTGGTAGCGGCTCAAACTATGTCGAAAACCTTCCAGATATGGGAAAAATAGTGAATACTTCCCGGTCACCTTTTGTGACCTCTCCTCAAAATTTAGATCTATCCAGGTACCTAATCTTGTTCACACTTATTAATACACGTTCATGTAGGATATGTCTATATTCCCTTGCCATATGGGCTCAAACTGCGCCATGACATATACATCACTGTAAACTATTGTTACAGTAGTTAGTAACTCGAAATTTCGAGATACGTAACTCGAAATTTCCAGTTTATAAATAATATACACATGGCACTAACGCTCTCCCGTATATATTAGATCCGAATTATTTCATATTTAAAAATATGAACAATTAATTCATATACTTTAAATAAACATGAAAGTAATAGATTGTAGGCATCAACATTACTATGCATTAGGTTTAATATAGTTCACACTGTATACATATACATGTATAGACATACACTTTATGAATTTGTACTACCATTGAAAAACTGGCTATTTTTAACATTCATCTGTTACTGAATGACATTTAAATATAGCTTTGTATTCAAATTTAATTTATATATTTAGTACATGTGATGAGGTTTTTATACATTTAAGTAAATATCTAAAGATAAATCATTTAAATGAAAGCCTGCTATTGGATATCTTTAATAGTTTATATGTCCTTTTTATCTGAACGAGAATGCTTTGTTTGAAAGAAAACTTGTACTTGAATGTTGTATTATATTATTATAATTTATTGTTACTCATATTTAGAATAAAATACGAGAACTACTTAATGTTTAAACTTTTCATATGACAGCGCAGTGAAGAAGAAAATCCATGGCCAAGAGAAATAATTGTGAAGACAATAAAGGAACCCTGCATTGAATGAATACAGTCATGAATGAAAATACAGTTTCATTAAAGCAAATTGATAACGGAAAAAAACGTTCAAACAGAGTCATACGGTAAAAAAAAACATGTATGAACTATAGAAACAAAGTAAAAAACAGAATGTTATTATATAAATACTATGTTTATATTCCACACATATCTTAAATTTGAACTCATTCACTGATATGTAAAAAATGTCAGTATACCATATATAAACACTTTGCAAAATTTATCAATGAAGTCATAAAAAATAATAAATTAATTGGTACTAATTTGGTAGCACATTAAAAATTAAGAAGTGCAATTTGAACAATTTCAGCATGGTTTTAGTTTATTTTATTTCATATGTATATACTGTTATACTCTCTCGTATACACGCATGCATGTACAGTTTATGTGACGATGAACTTCTATGTTCAAGTCAAATTGTTAATAAAAAAAATTCTGTTCTGTTCTGTTCTGTTCTATACTTATACAATATGGCATTCTGCGTCATATATGTTTATGCATTCTATAGTAACATAATATATATATTCAAATAACATCACAGAAAATGTGTATTAAAATAATTCCATGTAAGAATGATCCGAAAATTGATATGTATAATTATTAGTTACACTGCTTGTTGGTGACAGGATACGGGATATACGCTGTCGAGGAAATCCATATCAGACGTGACGTCTATTGATCAATAGAAATGCAAGAAACTTGTAGGAGGCAAGAAAAAATTATGTACATATCAATTAAAGTCATATCAAGTATTTACGTAGTAAATCCAAGGAATATATTCAAATAAATAGACTTGAATCATAGTGTTTATTTTTTGTTTTTGGTATATTTTTATTATAACGCTAAAATGATTATGTCGAGTGCTGTTTTCGTTGGCGAAATATAACGTGTAAATGTAAGGAAGTTGGGGGCTGTTTAGCGAGTACGGTAACTAAATTAAATCCCTGTGTATGTGGGCGCGCTTGTGTACCATATTTAAACGAATTTTCTTCAAATTACATTTTAACGAGCAAATAAGCAAGTAATTGTATTTGATGCGCATTGTATTACCCTGAGTAATTAAAGATTTCCAACTACTTCTCATTGCATATGCGTTTACGACTCTAACTGAATATTTAATGACTCACAGTAAATAAATCTGTTTTAATGAATCGTTATTGATGAATCGTCTAAATTGACTTCGATGACAGAGAAAAAATGATACGTTTATTCTAATTTTTTATTATCATTATTGCATAACCCTTTTTCATAGACGAATCAGAGATAGATCTATTTGTGCCAGTATTCATTAAACTATTGAATGTCATGTTTTAAATAGTAACAGATCAATAAACGGCTTGGTCGTGTTTTCTTACCATAATGAAAAATCTAGTCTCATAATTGTCATTATGAAACTAGATTTGACATTATTGATAGAAGTCACAACTAGCTGTTTACTGACCACTTTACAATATTTGTTACTATTTATAATAAGGGATGTAATGGCAATAGTTAAAAGAACTAGAATTATAAATCTAGTAAAAACTTAATTCATTTGAAAATAATAATAATCATGTTCATTAGCCTTGGATAAAATTACGAGGACGTGTTATTTATTTTGTGTGTCACTGACATGAATTCTTAAGACGAAACAGTTCTTTTACTTTCAACTGAAACTTCCAATAGTGTCTCGGCTACACGTCTCGTTTTATGTTTTCTAAGTAGTACTAAACGTTACGCCTATATTTCAGAAATGTATGACGTATTTAAGACGTATATTTTGCCAAAAAGCCTCGATGAACGTTCGGTTCTTTAGTTTATCTTTCATTCAGATTCTTTCATGTATAATTATCATATTCTACATATTAACAATTGTATAAACCATTAACCTTTATTGAAAATGCCATAAACTTTAATGTATCATTAAATTCAATGTATAAACATTTAATAGATGTTTAATTGCACAATATCTTAAGTTTGTAAAGGTCGTGCAATTCATATGCAGTGCAAAGTTAAGTTAAATCCAATAAAACTTTGAAATACATATTTACTTATAATGATTAAATTAAAATTTCATCACTTCATTATAGAACCACATGACTACGCGGCAGTTCAACAAGAGTTTTCCACTGAAGATAATTATTCTTTATCTGACATAGCAAATGATTTTATAATTAATTTATGATTTCTGAAAGTATTTTAGTATTACTTTTTACCAAATAATGTACTTGTATTGTTCATTAAGTTATGGAGCCCCTTTTGTAGCCATACATAGCCGTGCTATGAGATACGTTCTCGTTTATATATCTTTACGAACATGTATTAAGGATAATTTGCGTTTTACAGTTCGTTCATTTGGTGATTGTTACGTGTGTAAGAATTTCAGCTACTGGAAAGTATTTATTTTACCCTTGTAATGGTGGCTGAAGAGTAATATTTATTGTTTGTAAATTACTCAGTGTTTCATGTGCCACTGAACGTTCCACAGCGAATTCCAGCTGTGTCTGCATTTATGTTTGTGTCTGTTTGAGACTTATTTGTATCTATTATTGCTGTATTTCCTTAAATCCTGAATTCTATACACAGCTTGAACTGCATTTGCCGAACAAGTTTTATGTTATAGCTCTCGTTAAATAAGTATCTGAGTATCCCGGAATATTTACTGCCTTGTTATTAACATAAGTAGGAACACTTTTAGCACGATTTATTAGTCTTTTAACATCGTATTCAGACAATTATTGAAATTTGTGAAGATTTCAAAAATAAACTCATATTTGTTTCAAAACGAAAGGATTAGTAGAAGAAACACTTTAACGGTTACGTTCAATATAGAAAGCAAAATGTGTGAACGTACATTAAAATTTTACTGTAGATTTATATTCGTTGCCTTAATATTTTAAACTACGGCAGTTGCTTAAGAATAAGAAATAATTGTATTTTGACGATAACTTTTAAAAAATTGCTTGATGTCTTTTATAGGGATCTGATGCCATTCAGATATTTAACGAAAAATTGGTTAAATTCCACAAAAATATGCAGTTATTTAAAGGAGACACCGTTGAATTTCCTAAGGGTCAACTTGAATACACTAAGATTGGCGTAATGTTTTAATGCAAAGTTTTAATTGCTTATAAACAAATTTAGAGTAATCTTACAATATTATGCATAGAATCTGATAACAATACGAAGAATAAAGTACTACTAACTGTAAAGATGATTTTTAGAGAAAATATTGTTGTATCGCTTTTTAATCTAGGATTGAACGGTGGTAGTAAATTAGGTTTGCTCTATGTGCAAAAACATATTTGTTTCTGTGATTATTCGACAAACAAACATTACATTTCACATCAGAATACAATTAGGCTCATGCTTGCAACAGTAATGATTTTGAAATTTGCAACACCTTGACTAATGCATTGTGTCATAGTCTGACAGTTTCTGAATCAATTCAATTTATGTTTAATCTGCTTCTTGGATTTATTTTGCTCGTTGATCCATCCTTAAATATGTTAATATTTCACGAGCAATTTCAGCAGTTTCACTACACTTGGTTCGGAAGTGTTCATAAGTAATAAAAATAGAAAACAAACACATAAGAAAAAGGCCTACCATCAGTATTGTTTTCTTTTTTTAACAAGGAAATTCATATATGAATACCTACCTAAACATTGCACTTGTATCGCATTTATCAGCAATGATTATATATCTATTTATGTCAATTTCCGCAAAACTCTTTGTAAGTATTATAATCTCAGCGTTATTGAAATATTATGGTGTAGACGTCATGCAATTCAGTAGAGGGCCTGTTTTTTATATAAAACTTATTTCCATACTATGAAAAGACTGATGTAGCCGCAAAAGAGCGCGAATATAAGTGATTTGTTTTGAACTTTTGAATACCTCTACTCTATATCAATATATAAGGGTAATTGGCATTTATTAAACATTTGATGCTTAAGTACTGAATCAGTTTATAGGCGGTTGTAAATGATTACTAGTATACATAATTTTATGCCAAAGATAATAGGTAATGGTAGATTCTTCGGAAGCACAGCGCACCACAAACACAGCCACAGACACTGGCATTTTTTGCCGCCTGAATACGAACATTTTGTATTCAAATCAGATTTGACAATGATGTATGCAAGGAAAACAGAAACAATATCGACATATTCCTTAACTAGTTAGTAAAAAAGATTGTTTTTATTTCATTATTTCTAGACATTTTATTAAATACGTTAAGAAAAGTTTTGAATTAGTAATATTTTATTGTCAGTTATACTTTCCATTATTACAATGTACCATTTTTATATCTTACTTGACATATACGGGATCTATATCAAAATGGTGACAAAAGTTTTGGTGTATCCGTCAGTTTTGATCAACGTCGATATACAAAAATTGACACAAATGTAAAATGGGAATAGGCATGCACGTTTTCAAACGCAATTACTGTAAGTTTTGATGCATTCAACTGCAAAATTGAGCAGACTTTGCCACTTTCTATTTGCACTCCTAAAGTAACTATAACCGTTTTCTTAAAAAACATGAATATTTTGCAGTAGATCTTTCACGATAAACTAACAAGAAAAAAATGAAACAAATATAAGTCAATCTAATCTGTACTAACAGGCACTTGCTAACATAATCAGCCGTAAGTTCACTATTAATTATGTAGCCTTTTAATTGCCACTATTCAAAGCAATCAACCATGACCATTTATTGACCTTGTTGTGAGCTTTATCGTTCTCAATTCATTTCAAATTGTTTGATGTGCCATTACTACAGTTACATCTTTCCGGTATTTACATAACAAAGCATTTTTGCACCCTTTAATGCTGTCATACTTCAAAGAAAACAACATAATTACCATTGTGAAACATCAAATAACTTTCATATCGATACGAGTATCACATTGATTAGCAATAAAATCTGGAAAGCAGATTCCTCGGAAGCACCGAGAACAAGGCAAATAGTGAAAATTGCAGACTCGGTTTGATTGAGTCTGTTCATGGGCAGTAATGGAAAAAGCAACACTGCCCACGTCCCCTAGCACCGGCTTAAGCAGTATTCAATCTTCAAATCTAAATGAGTTGAAATCAATGATCCCGAAGGACCAGAAAATATAACAACACTGAGATGAAGTCGGGGCGTCTTTTTACGGCCGCCACACAGCACTTAACACCCGCTGTTGTGAAGTAAATAAAATCTGGAAAGTAGATCCCTCGGAAGCACCGAGAACAAGGCAAATAGACCTAGTTTTCTATTCCGAAACAATGATAAAAAAGGAAAAAGTCGTATGTCCGAACAAAGTATATTATCATTTTATGATACATCAACAAATCTTACCTTTACATTTATACCATAACCCGTTTTGCAAATAACACTGTATGAGTAATTTTAGGGATATACATAGCAACTATGATGTGGTACGATTTTGTGTCTGTTGGTAGAATAATACATTTGCATTGCATCTGCAGGAAAACAATATACTTTCAGGTATAAAATATATTGTGTATAGTTTCGCACTTTGTACCTGCATATGATATCAGAAAGGTACATCGAGTACAGGTTTACAGGTGTTTTAAAACTGCATGTATAAAACAATACCCGATGGTATAATGTTTTAGCTGCAAGTATAGTTTTATACCTGCAGGTACGTTCAGATTTCTTTCGCAGTTTATACTTGCTGGCAAGGAATTTAAACATGGTAGTATAATTTTTTTTATGTATGATAATGTACCTATAGGTACAATTTTATTTGTGAAGATACGTTTTTTTTCTGATTTGTAATTGCGTGTATATTTTTCTTCCTGCATGTACAAACGTATACTTGCAGGTACGACAATTATCTGCAAGTATTAAAATCGTACAGTGTAGCTGCAAATAGGATTTTAATTTTCTCAGCTGAATCCACTTACTTTTGACCTAAAGAGTACACCATAATACGTGCGATGTACATAATATTTATCATTGCACAGGAGTTTAAGTTGCTGCGGCTTCTACTCGTCCTTTTTTCTATTTCTATTCCTTATTTCTAGTAAACGGCGATTAAAGAACCCAGAACAGAGGTCTGGCAGCACTGCATGTGCAAGTTTAAAGAATGTGGCGACGCAATCGAAATGCATTGCTATGAGTCTTAACACTAGTGCAATCTCACCACTTGTGATCAATTTATTTTGCTAATATTACTTGTATGATTAATTAATTTTATCTAGTAAAAAAAGGTCAATGAAAGTAGTTTGATTTTTTTTTCATGAATCTAAAGTTGATTTAGACATGTTTTTGTTATAAAATTGCCATATACACCTCACCCGGGGATCAAACTTGTGGACCTTGAATTCATAGTCTTAGGTTTAACTGTGGTTACTGAAATCATAGCCAAAGCAACGAGTGGGAATTGAATTTATTTATTGTAGAGATGCAGCTCAAAAACTTGTCATAGACACATAATTAATTTTCCTTGAACATATTCTTCATATTATTTTTCATATTTATGTTTATCAACAAAATACATTCGAATTATTACAGTCTAAATGCATTTACTGAAATGAAGCTATTAACAGTTGATATATACCGACTCCTGTGAATGCCGCGACGGTTTACCGGAACTTTAGAGAATTAAGTCACAACGCTCGATTGACTACGATTATTTATAAACGTCAATACGTTCATTTTCCCCAAAGCGTGCATTTTCTTCTCGACGTTATTAAACAACTGCTTAAATTGAGAAGTTTGTAGTCTAAGAGATTTATCACTTAGAAAATGTACAAAATGAAATAATAGAAATAATAGCAATCAATTTAAAAGACAAATCAAGATTAAAGGGAATTTCGCGTGTACCTTAGTTAAAACATATAGACGTAATTGTTGCCGCCTTTATTTGGTATTGTGTGTTTTACAAGTACATTCCTTTATTTCAATTTTCTATAATGCCTATTTCAATTTTAAGTATATAAACTGCTTTGTATTGTCATATCAGCGCAAATGTTGCTTACTGCAGTGATATCAAATAGAAAGAGTGGAAACTCCACTAAACCTGTTTGCTTTGTTGATCTTTACATAAATTTTACTTTTTTTAGCATATATATCCAACAATTTAATCTACTGATATATATATGATTGGACGAGCATTTCCTGTGTAATCACAAACAAAGTTTTGAAAGAATGTTGAAAAATCGATATATCTGGAAAACATAAATGTTAAAACGTGTAGTTTGCTTAACAGAGTTGCCTGTTTCAAAATAATCTTTTAATGATCTGATCAACTTTCCCAACTTATTCTTGCTGAAGGCAGTAGCCTTGTACTACAACTCATTGTTGTTAGTTTTTGACAAGACTTGTCGGACCCATAGAGACTGTTTCAAATACTTTGATAAAACAAGTTCATGAAAGGGACGGGTTGTGAATGGCATGGCATATTTCATCGATAGTCGTTAAAGAACCTTTATTAGGTTGTGTCCTAAAGTAAAATGTACAAAAAATCTTATAGATTATTCGTATCGTTTGTTACAAAATCAATGCAATCAACACTCCTCTACCCAAAATGAAAATTTGCAACGTCTTAAGTATTGCACAACCTTTCATTAATTCCAATGTCAAATCTCCTCCTGTAATGTTTAAATTACTTCTAAATCAAATTATATGGACTACGATGGATTTCAGAAGACATTTCGTGAATCTTTAACATTTTTTCTATAGAAATAAGATCTTGACCTATTAGTTGTAATGACAATTTGAATGATCACTTAACTCTTTGGTATCATACAACAATTCATGAACGATTCAATCGAAAAATGCAACAATTTTGATACAGTAAGCGAGATGAATGCATGGACGCGAGAGACAAGAAGTCTACGATAAAGATCTCAATTTGTTATTCATTGCAAACGGTGTAACAATCAGTTCATATAAAATCTGGAATGAATTGTGTTGATAAGTTTTTTATAGATTGTAAAATGCATTTATTTCTTATTCTGCAGACATAAATAGGTCGTTTGAATTGTAAGTCAAAACCTCCGCTATATTGTCATCATCTCGAAGAATGTTCTTCTAGTTATAAAATGTCTAGTTGTAAATGAATATTTCTAGTAAAGGCGAAGTCTAATCACTTCGGACTGCATGCCAGGTATCAGATTATCGTCTAGAGCTCCGGTGCAGCGGGTCTCTTGGGTATTGATTTAGAGATACAGACAGAGAAAGCAAACATTTGAATGTCCAATTATGGGTAAAAATATAATGGTAGTTTTACACGTAATTTTCATTTACTGTCCCCTATTTGTTGACGTTGCATAATTTATAGGTGGAACAGAATGTAAATTTGTTTTAGTAAAGAGCACATTCAGTGAGACTTGAATGCAAAACATTTAATATACAAAATCCCGACTGGAAGAGCTTGAAATTTCAAAGTGCAGCGGGCGATAAATAATTTTATATACAATGTTTTAAATCAATTTAATATTGAACGATGTCTAGTTATATTTTGATGTTTACTGACAAATTATTTATAATGAAAAATGGCGGATGATATCCTCTTCTTTTGCTAAAATAACTCACCAGTGAGAATCCACAACTCAAAATAATATGATCCACGGGCATCATAAAACCAATTATTTACTTTTCAATGATGGCAAAATGATTAGCTTTGTAAATTCAATGAAGCAACCACCATAGAAGCATTGATTCTGAAACAATTTATTTGCACTATTTCTGTTTACTCTCTAAAATTAGAATCTTTTTTAAGTTTTGCTCAAGATTGATAGAAGAATTAGCATATCTTTACAAAATCTAAAACTGATGGTAATAATTTATACCGTTATACCAGAATATTATTGTTTACAAAGATCGGACACCGGATTTGCAGGTTGGTCAATAAATCCTACTATCTTGGGTAGTATTTTCTCCTCTCACTAAGCAATTTGTCCTGTCGTAAACTTTTGTGCGTATTCATTATGTTATGTGTAGGGATCATTTACATAAACATAAGAATCGGTTAGCGTGGTATTATAATATTAAAATAAAAACTTAGTATACAATTAAAGACAGATATTACCGACTGCGTTGTTTGTTGAGTTCGCTTAAGTAGTTTTTGGTAATGTTTTTCCCTTTCCAACTGTGGTGGGTGTGACTCGAACATGGAGATAGGGCCTTTATATGGAAAGACCTAGGACCCTTGTAGTTCGTGTCATGTATTTGAACAATTATATAATTTCTATACACATATGCGGAACATATGCACTTCTCATTTACGACCATAAAACTATATGTATTTAGGAATTGGGGTAGATTGGGACATCCAGTAGCATGCAATGCAAAATTAAATCACCAACAGAATATTGATACGTATTTTGGTGCCTTATGCAAAGCCTTCTTAATTTTCAAGATTCTTTGTGATTCATAACTTGACAGCTACATGAAAGTAAAATTGAAATTAAACAGTTAAATAGATAAATGAGATGAACGCACATTAAACTGGTCTTAAAAGCGCATGTAAGACATGAAACAACAGGTTAATCGCAACAATGTCACAATTTATAGTCAAAGGATTACAAACTTTTGTGCAAAAGAGTATGTGCAACAATAAATCTCTTATTCACTTTGATCTCAGTGAACGAATTAAAATTAAACTATGATAAACAATTTTGAAAGTTTGCTTGGATTACACGCTAAGATTTTAATAATTTTTATTATGCATCAATGTCAACACATTTAATAAGTAGATTAACCCATAACTTTGCAAAAGTCCTAGCAGTAATCGAAGTTCAATTCATATAAAACATGCTTACAATATCACTTAGTACGTCTGGTATCAGATGGAATAACTCAATTATATATTTTATTTCAGATTTAATTTTTTTGTTTGTTGTTTCAATTTGATTTTATTAACAATTTTCCTGATAAGTGCATTCATATCTCTTTGATGTTTTGATTGAATTGTGCATATATTAAGGTTTTTGATTTTTACCTATTTCTCGTTTAGCACGAGCCATCAATTCATCTTAAACCCTTTGATCTTGTTTCAAATCACGAGTGTTCCTTACCACATTTATTATACTCGCTATAAAGGATAACTATAGTTATTTGAAGAGTAATTAAGTGCGCTAATTTCATAATTTACTGTTCTCTATAACCCTCTATCGAAAACGGTGTAATTACAATGTTGAAAGCAAATGTTTGTTTGTTTCCTGTTTGACTTCTTTAATTCGTTAATACATGTATCAATTGTTTTATATTTTCTACTAGCCTTTACAAGAAGAGAGTAAAATAAGGAATGTATCCTTGTTTATGTAGTTAAGCGTAGTTCCTTAGTCCAAGTATTTGAAAAAGTTCTGTTTCACATTTATGACGTTTGCCACACAGAAATGCAATATAATATATTAAAGACATTTATTTCTAATTTCGATTCCGGAGAACAGTTTCTTTTTTTCTCACAGCGCACGTTATATAAACTATATATAACACTTTTAGTCATTTATTAGACAGAATATACGTTTGTGTGACACTTATATGTGTTTTTCTCCTGAGTATTCTTGTATGCAGCGATGGAGTGAAACTGCTTTTAATTTAAATTACATCTTAAGATATGTTATTATAAAACAAAGTTACGTAAAGAAACATAACATTTGTATGTACTTTTCACAGGTCAGAGAGTTGTACTTACGTTACATTTGAAAAACAATACCAACATACATCACAAAGCACGCTATTAGTTACAAAGTAGTGATTCACCGTAAAACGGTCTATCAAAGGAGATATACAGACGACTCTTGTTTTAGCTGAAGATTTGTTGTAAACAAATAGCAGGAAAAGCTGGATGCTGGGAAAGAATAAGAATCAGTCTTTGCTAAAGTTAAAGATACAAAATAAAAAAGAAAGACAATCACGGACGCCAATATCATTTCATATACAGTACAAGCATTATATCGCACAACATTTTTTTTTAAAATATACTAGAACTTCAGACAAATTTTTGAAATTTTCTAATTTCTTAATCCGTGCAGTCTGATCATGAACTGTACTGTTCGCTATTTAGTCATTAAATTCTCAGTGAACTCCCCTTTCAATAATAGTTGTTTTGCCCAAAGTGAATGATGGGCCAGTTCATTGTAGACATTTAACAGGGTAAAGGTTAATGGATAAAGTGCTTCGAATTAATTATCGTACGTGTTAGCTATTATGTCATCGGGAAAATACTTTACTTTCGTTATGCTATTTACATTTATGTGTTTAAATCTGATACATACACTATAAGAATGCATTCTTTATCATTTAGTTTTTAATACTTGGCATATTTAAAGGTCATTTTCTTAAAGATAAGAACTCTACAGAACATCTTATGTCAAAAGTTCAATAGCTCTAGCAATTTGAAGAAAATAAGTTTCAGCAATATGTGGCATTTTCATATGAATACATGCAACTAATTTGGAAGAATTAAGGTTTCTATGGTAAACATTCAAATCTTAAATAGAAATATTACCAATTTTCTTTTTAAGCTTGGCCGTCAAGTTTTTTTTTCACAGAATATATTCAGCGGCCTTTAAGATTTATAAAAGGACTGTTTTTGCAAGTTTTTGCCCAAAACAACTGTCTGTACGTTTAAAAATGACGAAAATATCGTGGAAAGCATGCTTTCATTTGTGAAATGTTCTTTCAAGCTTAATGATTTTAAAGACTTTGAATGTATAAAATTTCATAATTCTTAATAAAAAGATTATAGTTTTATTATTTTAATTTTGGATTATTTAAATGACTAGGATAACTACGTGCATTGAAGTTGGAAAAATAATGTAAAAAACGCTTATTGACATAGAAAGACATGAATTGTATACTGACCTAATTTTATTTATTATTACCGAATGGCTTAATACATGTTTAAATTTGTGTCTCAAAATATGCCATTTGTTTTCATTTTAGCAGGTTTAGCATTCTTGACCAATACTGTTGAATAAACTTAACTCAAAAGTTGCACTTTTAAAAAGAATCTCGTACTTTTTGACCGATGAAAAGACGATGTTTAAGAAATAGTATATATTATTTAGAGATTTGTCGCTGAATAAAATCATTGTTTGAAGTTCAGATGCGAAGGTATAATATCACGAGGGTTTTGTGAGACTGCGTTTTAGAACATGGCTTTCCCTGTTAGATATTCATCCTTGTTTTTTTAGTAGTTTTGAAGATATTTTTGAATCGCCAAGTGCAGACACCTTAACATGTACATGTCATGTTTGAAATGTCTATCAAGTTAAATAAAAAAGATCGATCTCTGTATATTCTGTGATAAAAAACGTTTGACGCGCTAGCTGGTAAGAGAACATTTTTACGTATAATTATGTCGTCAAATTGCCGCATGACGTCCAGGACAGTACTACTTTGGTAGCTGAAGCCAAGTATAATCTTTATCAAAATATTTCAATGTACATGTAAGAATGGAAACAATCATGGTCTTCGTGTGGTTTATCGTTTAATTTACGTGAGATGTAGCAATGCTACAAGGTAAGTTTTTATTTCTTTTTAACATGCTTAATTGAAAATTCTTTATTCTAATGCATTTACTATATATCCATCCTGAAATACCGTTGATAATCCCAGTGCATGATTGTTTCCATGAGGTATGCTAGAAAGTTGTTGGTCTCAATCACTCTGTTTCATTAAATTAATAGATAAGACAATCAATAAGCAATAATTCTAATTGAACATCTTAAAATCTTACATTACAATTCAGATAAGTCTTAAAATTCACATCTGGATTAAATAAGCAAATATAATCAAACATGTTTTTTCAAGTGGTTGAACTGATATGAACGTACCAAAAACTCAGCCTCCCCAAAACGAAACCCACAGTACGCAGACGTGCACATCACAAACACACACACACATACACGCGCACACACACAAAGCCAACACAAGAGAACAAAACGAACAAAGGAACACAGTGGGACACCGCCTTGGAACAGTCAGTAGCAAAACACCACTGGGGAGCTTAAACCGGTTTATGGTGCGCACCCGACCTCACTCTTACCCCCACCATGTTCCAAAGGCACGGGACAGTGTAAGTACAAGTATACGACATAAAAGTTGTGCTGAACGATCTGAGAAGATCGAACTATAACAACCCTGATTTAATTTCCACGATTTCAAGAAAGGGTTTTAGAAATCACCTGAATTCAACGGGATCAACAGATGCAGCGATGTACATCATATCTTCATATAAATGTTAGATAAATGTTAGATATATTGAAATTCATGTTTTTTTTTCAGTTGATAAATTGATTTGAGATATCTGTTTCCTTTATGAATTTCAAAATATTTGATATTGAAAAAAATTTCAAGGCGTACAGGGTTCTCAAATAAAGAAATCGCATTTAAACATTAGTGATCATATAAGACAAATTTTGTGATCAGACTCGAAAATCAACCTCTTGTTTGGTTAACTTTGATATATCCAAAAAGATGCCTGTATGTTTATTGTTTCCGCTTTTTGGTACAGTATAGCTTATAGAGCTTTCTAGTATTGAGACAACTTTATTTAGATAACTAATTATATGCAGCATTAATGTGTTATATCTTTACTAGGGATTAATTCTGCATAAATTCTGAATAATTTCAGCCAACTGTTGAACTATATACTGGCCAGTTGATTTAACGTTTGTATAAATGTGTTAAATTCTCTGATGTGTTTTCCAGATACACAGTAATGATTAGCAACAATATTTAGTATACATTATAACAAACAAGTTCAATAGAATTATGCTTGTTCAGGTTCTTTAGTGTGGAGTAATGTTTCGTCCTTGATAACAATCCAAACAAGTAGTCTAGAACCTGTCTTTTAGATCGAAATGTTGGTTGTGTGAATGAAACCATGGATTAGGTAATTTTCCATTCTTGATAACAATCTAAACAGGTGATCTAAACACTGTGTTTCAGATCGACGTGTTGGTTGGGTAAAACTGCGTCTTAAGTAATGCTCAGCGCCTGTTAATTATATATCCATCCATCAAAAATTTCGATAATATCTATTCATATTTACGTAATTTGAACTTCTCTTGACTGCATAATAAATCATAAAGATAAATCAATTATATGATTTTTTACATACAACAAATACGTTTGGAAAAAGAACTCATGTTGCTTAATTTGTGAATAACTGAATAACAAATTTCGTCCTGAATAAATAAACAGCCTAGCCCAAGTCTTTCCAACATGCCAGCCCTCACCCCTCTCCTTGACCCCGATTTGTAACGTTCATCAACTTATATAGACCTTTCTTTACATTCCGAGCCGTTTGTGATTATTTTGTTCAAAACTGAGGAAGAAAACTGAGGAAGCATAGTTTTGGTGAGAAAAGTCACCAGAAGCCACCCTTTCTCTAGGTTTACGCTAAAGTTCCAACGGGGGAGGTTCCCCAGCCCCGCCGGAGGAGGGGATTCCTCTCCCCCACACTCTTTCCTTGAGTAATATATAAACTGATCACGCTACGCTCCTGATCGCGATGTAAGTTAGGCTTGAGACAAAGTGCTATTTGGAGCTATGACATCTCCTTTAAGAACTTGTGGTTTTTGTTGTATTTTGTTCGTAAAATTACCATGTGTAGATTTTCTTTTTAATCTAAAAACGTCTAGTTGTTTGTTTTAGTTCAAAGCTTTGTTATTTCAATATTTTCCCTCCAATCATTTAGAGACAAGCGCATACGATTATTTGGAATGCGTGCTTTTAAGGAGGTAGGTTACCTTGTTACCAGGGTAAATTCAAATTAGTTGAACCGCAGTGATTTTTTTTGTATTTCGTGTAATTAAATGTTTTAACTGCTATAATCTCAGTTCCGTTTATCTCTGTCCCTTCAAGTACAACTTTTATCCAGGTTTGAAGTACATGACCCTCTTAAGGTATTTTATATAGAAAGAAGAAGGAAAATACGGATATTTAACACTTTTCAGTGTATTTTGGTTTCATTGTTATCCATAGAAGTCTGCATAATTAATAGTTTTACTAGTATGCGCATTAGCTTTCTAATAAAAGCTTAAAATGTATATGTCGCGGGGCTCGTGTTTCCATGGTAACGCATTTTCTCTCATTTTTCAACAATTATGTATGAAAACGGGTTTTTCGACGGCTTCAGTGCCATTCTGTTATTGACCAACATGGCATATTTGGGTAATATGATTAGCAAAATACCAAGAACTTTACATGGTACTGTGTTTTTCTTAAAGTTAAGAGTAACCAAGGTAACAGAGATGTTTAAAATAGCTTATATGTTGCTTTTTATCGTAATTTCTTACAAAAAATATTATATAATATTATCTTTCTTGTTAATGTAGCTTTTAAACATCTTATTTCTAACGTTAGTAATATTTTCGTATGAATTGCAGTTAATTTAACAAATTTCACAGCTTAAAATACTTACAGCAGTGCCCGTCGTCTGACATTTTTATTGAAAAATCATTCTGCATGCTGCTATTGTTCTCATGGATATTGTTGAAATGAAAATAAAAAGCCGAAGCTGTGTTCCTTAAATAGACCAGTGTCAACGCTTTTGAATTTTACAGTTAGACATATAGGTCACGGGCTTCGTTTCCATGGTAACATCAATTTAATTCAAGACACCACAATTTTATACTGAAATTTGAACAATTTTAGAGCTTAGTTTTAGTATTTAAGCAACAAATTATCAACGGAAACTGGGAAATAGGTGTAACAAATCAAACTGCCCAAATTTTATTTGTAAATGACCGTGATAAGTTACCTTTCACCCAACTATATTCCCAATCACATCAGTTACCATCATCCATTTTCTTACATTCCGCATAACATTTCAATATAATTACATAAAAGAAGCAAAAGATTGATCATTTTTTTCAGAGCAAAAGACTAATAAAAAGTATTTCAGCAAATAATGGCTGTTTGAAAATAGTTCAAATAAAGAAGAAGCACAGAATAACGTACTTTCAAAATAAAAGCTATTAATTTTGCGCGGTAACTGACACGTAACGTCATGACGTCAATGACGTCATTTTAAGGCAACAATGTTTTGAAGCGTTTCTGCGGCAATTCATTCATTATTTCTGCATTATTAAACCATTAAACATAAGATCGGAGGCAGGTTCAAGATTTATTTCCACAAGAATGGATATACAAACACATTTAGTTTGTCGTAAACGTCGTCGTAAATCGTCACGTTAGCTTCCGGTTGGACATGCGCACTTACAAATATCAAGGTAACCTACCTCCTTAAGAGTACATTTTATATATTGTTGTAATTATTAGAAACAAAAGGATAATCTTTACAGGCCGCACAGCACGGCTAAAACCAAAACAAATCTGTTTATCGATGGTAGTGGAAACGATGGATACTGTCCACACCCAATAGCTGCGGGATGTCAAACTTTTGTTGTTTACCAAACAGTTTCAGAATTATAAAATAAGACTGGAAATACGGGAGTTTCGTTTTTAAAAATATTTGGCTTAAAGTTCGTTAATGAACTAAATTAGAAATTGGAAAATCCATATGTTGCCAAACACTACAAAAATAATTATATTGCAGGCTCATTTTGATTGAGGCTATCTTTATCTCTTCTTTATTTTGTCTACAAGTTTTGAACTTCTAGTATGTGTTTTATGTGTATAAAATTGTGAACGTAATTTTATGAAAATAATCCATGAAAGTTTAGAAAATAACACAGCAAAAGAAAGCAGATCCGGAATAAATCAGTCTGTCCATGAGAAGTTCATGAAGTGTACAACACCCTTCATGCCCTCTAGTACCGGCTTAAGCGGATTTTTGTCCCTGAACAATTGAATAAAAATATCAGAATGTATAACAAAACTGAGTAGAGCAATTGTTGATGTACTTCAGTGTGTGTCTGATATGTATCATTACCCCTAGAGAGGAAATCTCTCATAATACATTACACTTTGATCTTAATGTGTATTCACGCTGTTAAATTAAGTTTTAAGTAGATATCTACTAGAGTGTTACTGATGTATCTATCACTAAGAATATAGTCCTCTTCCAAAAATCCTGAAAAGTAAGCCTTCATACTTCGAAAACATTTGAATTTTCAAGTGAAATTAGAGAATTCTGATGTGGATTCCATTTTCGTAAATGTTGAGTTCTTCATACAGATGAAACTCAATTATTTTCATTAATTTTATATAATTATGATTACTGTTCATCGTGGATTTTGGCAAAATGTGTAACAAATTAAGAATATTTTCGGTCAAGAAACCAAAGAACGACAACATCTTAGCACTTACAATTACATAAAAATTAGGTTCAGAACTAAATTGAAACAATCACTTGCTTTTACTGAAATTCGGCATTCAACGTACATAAAACAAGTTTGCAAAATAATAATTTGTCTGCTTAAAGATTAATATATAGATCAACTGGTTCAACTGTTTGAGTAAACATTAAGCGAGATCAAAGATCGGATCACTCAGCTGACTACGGTTTGAATTACTTACATAAGATGAAAACACTTATAAACAGAAACTTCTGAAATTGATATATTCAAATGGCTCATCAGTTCTCTCAGCAATGTTTTTATTTACCTCTTTAAACAAAACAGAGGAAATGTTATTAAGTGCCTGTCTTTTGGTAAGTTTTTGAAAATCGTTAAATTAATATAATTTAAAGATAAATTTAAATGTAAAATTTTACTTTTCAGGTTTTATTCATTCAAAACATGTTATAGAAACATTCTTTACCTTCAAAATATACCAGTTAAGATATAGAAACATTCTTTACCTTAGAAATGTACCAGTTATTGTTTTAAACATTGCAAACGATAAGCAATACGTATTTAAGTTCGAATATATTCACCGATTTTGTCATTGTTGGGCTACGTATGTCATAACCTTTACTGATTGGTTCATTACCAGTCTTAGTTCGGATAAACAATTGTTGTCTAAGTATCTTCAAGGGTATCAATAAGAGTAACTTTAAATCCCCGGCAGGAAATTCAGTCTATATATTTCATTTTTTTCTTCAAACGATCTTGCAACATCTACAAAAGATCTAGTATATTTAGTACGCAGGCAAGATACGAGAGAAACCCTACAGGTTATATAATCTTTGAGCTGTTATACAGCTATTTATGATCTGATGTACTTGACATTCAGGTAAAATTTGTTTCGTTCACAATATTTTATGACAATTCTACTACAGAATTTGAAACTTTGAAAGCATAAAATTTTGCTAAATGTATCAGCGAGAAAACAATGGCGGAAATGTTAAAGTAAAAAATATGTAACAGACAGGTAGGCAGGAATGTTTAAAATTATACCACATGAAAAGATAAAAATATGATAAATGACTGGTAAATACACATTTATATATACACACAGACAAAAGTGTAAGTTTGATAATTATGAACATATCCGTTACTTTTGCATTTATACTGCCAAGTTTATTTGATGAATTTGAAGTCATGTCTTAATTTATTAAGCTTGAAACGAATTGATTAAAACATTGAAAAGTGTCTGTCTTATGCAATGCAGCATTAGGAGCTCCAATAATGTCTTAATAATTTAATACTCTCCATTGCTTTTATAGAGTCAAGTAATGTCATGATTTTGGACTCAGTATTGATGTATTTTCTTATCATTTTCTATTGAGTCATTTTCAAATTTCCCTAAGTGTGTACAATAATTCCACGCAAAAATGTGGTCTTAGGTCGTTGCGCTTTCTGTTGCCTCTGGTGGGCAAACTCAGACGGTCATGGGATCTTCTTATGGACTTTGCACCAAATATAAATATTCGCAATAGTTCTGATATGAGTCAGCCTCAAAATGTGTTTGATCTTGAACAAACATTATGATACCAAAATTGTCTTTCTATTTTATATGACATGTTTCTGTCAAGACAGAAAAAACACTGTTATATGAATAAGAAATTTATACCAAATTATCATTTTTCATGAAATTAGTGAGATGTTTCACTGTTTTCACGACATTTCAATATCATTTCTAGTACTACAGTTCTGCAATTGCAGTATATTTAGTTTAATTGCAATTCGTAAAACGAACGGAGCCATGCAATTTGTTTTCACTAACTTTTTTCATGTTCGTGTCATAACATTATTGAAAATGTTATTAAATAACATAAAAAATAGAAGTAGTCAAATATTAAAAGTAAACTACCCGTCAACAAAGTTAATATTGCATTCCTCCTTGACGAAAAACATATATTAGCCGTGCCATGAGAAAACCAACATAGTGCGTTTGGAACCAGCATGGATCCAGACCAGCCTGTGCGGATCCATGATGCTCGCTTTCAAAGCCTATTACAATTAGAGAAACCGTTAGCGAACAGCATGGATACTGACCAGAATGCGCGGACGCACAGGCTGGTCTGGATCCATGCTGATCGCAAATGCACTATTTTGGCTTTTTCATGGTGCGGCTCATATATCATAGTTATAAAAGTGTTGGCAAATATATCTGGATATAATTGAACCTGCGCTGTGATAAGAATATATCGCTCTATCTAGATGAGAAATATATACCGACAAATTAAACAAGAGCTCTGTTTTCTTTTGATAAGATATACATTATCGTTGAATAGCTTTGCTTAATATTAGTAAGAGCATGTAAGTTTAAGTTTTTGTAAATTCCTCCTATATCCATAGCGGCAGTCTGGTATTTGTATTTCAGAAAATAATCTATTTTCATGTAGAATAAATATACGTCTTCTAAATGCATGTAAATTGAAACTGAAATGACAAGCGGGTTTAAGCAGCGGGTAATTTTCATGTGGAAAGTCACAAATGTAATATTTTTTTATCACATGTTAGCCTTTCCTGTCGAAACATCAAAATTTCTACTTCCTTTCACTATATAAACAAGTCAATTTGACCAACGTCTCCTATACTATAAACGACGTCGACGTCAAAGCTTTATTACACTAGTGTATTATCATTTTTATTTTTATTGGCTTTATAACACTCCTGCGAAGTCAAACATGTGATAAATGTTTGGCTTCATTTTCATACTGATGTGTTTGACTTAAGAAGTTACAAGAACAAAAAAAAAACATTCAAGATTCTCTTATCACGTGTTCTACAATTAAAATATGATACATAGACATAAGATAGAGCTGTAAATGTGATCATTCAAAGAAGAAAAATATGAAATAAATGTAATATCAGTGAACTAATTATACTTTGAATGTGACATAAACAATCATAATGCGGGAAAAACAGCAACGTTTAGAGCTCTTTTTGACAAGCAGATTAGCCAAAAGAGTTGCTAATATAATAAAGGTACTACGAAAATGTTATTATTGTTATGTTTTTATTTCAAAGGAATCAGAACCAAGTCTATTATTGAGATTCAAGCCTGCCCGCTTAGTGCTATAGGGTGAGAGCGCAGATTTACGGATCGCAGGGTCGGTGAGTTCGATACCAAGGCGGAGTTTACAGTTACTTGCGGATAACAGGTTAGCACTGGTACAGAATCCAGGAACTTTCCGCCGTTACATAAGTGAAATATAAACAAATAAACCCCAAACAAACAAATAACATTCTGGAGATTTACGTAGAGGATTTATTGTAATATCATCATATGATATTGGAAATAAGATATATGCTGGTTTCATTTATTAATATTGTTATTGAAAATGTAAAATAAAGAAAAACTGAAAGTTCTATCACGTCGAAAGAGATGCGCAATTTGAAATTATACATTCAAAAATGTAAGTGTACTAGAAGTTAGAAAATTAATAAATGGCGTCAAAAGAATACATTTACTATATTGCGGCCAATGTCATTAAGAGAATTGTAAGGATTTAAGATTATCCTAATTTATCCTTCCTACTCCAGATATTGTTCTTTCCCTTTTTAGTACCATGGTTTATTTCTTTTTTTAAAATCACAAACCAAATGGCATAAGTGGTGCAATGGGTTTATAGTTTGGTGTTCTTGTCTGCACATTTCTATTGTAGCGTATAATTTATTTTTCTGTTATATTTTTTGTTTGAAAATGTGAAAATAACGTACTATTTCTGAGTATTCCATATAGATTTTTGTGCCGAAAGCGATGATAAATCACTTATGAAACATAATGTAAGTGGTCCTACTTGTATTTATAATGAAGTAAACAAGCTTTGAGTACAAACACTCAATAAGCAGAACATTACGTTATAACGGTTTAAATTGCACCATCATAAGAAAGTAAGTAATACTGTTAATGTCTTTGATTAGAATCAAACAGTATGGAAAGTAAAATAGATATTGTAAACATGATCAAAGAGATATTACTGAGTTAAAAAATCTAATTGCAATAAATATTTTAGGTTGTAGGAAACCAAATTCATATACAAATAATTATTTATACACTTCTATTACGTTCTAATGTTTTACAAACAAAACATTATCAGGTTAAAGAAACCTTTTATTAGTTTGAAAGGATATAAGCTGAAACGAACTTTATGTTTTGGCATTCTAAGTAAAAGTTGCAAAATAATCTTGTAGAACATGTTATGACGGCATTTCTCAAAACACATAAAACTATAGTCTATAGATGGCGTACTACGACATAGAGTTAGTAGTGGTACGGAAACACTTGCAAAATTGAATGCTGATACATACAGAAAAATGAGCCGCACCATGAGAAAACCAGCACAGTGCATTTGCGACCAGCATGGATCCAGACCAGCCTCCGCATCCGTGCAATCTGGTCAGGATCCATGCTGGTCGCTAACGGTTTCTCTAATTGCAATAGGCTTTGAAATCGAACAGCATGGATACTGACCAGACTGCTCGGATGCGCAGGCTGGTCTGGATCCATACTTGTCGCAAATGCACCATGTTAGTTTTCTCACGGTACGGCTCAAATACTGTTGCGTGAGTGTATATGTATAAGACTGGTGACGGATCACTGATACTGATAAGTTCTTCATAGTCTGAAAACTGATATTTATTTAAATGTTGGATTAAAGTATATTATGCGCATGCCAAAACAAAGGAAACGCCAGTTATTTTAGACAAAAAAATAGCATTGCCACCCGTAAAGATCAAATACCTTAACTGAAATATTTGTGGCGAACACATGTGTTCTGTCTGCATTTTGTAAGTTATCTAATTGTTATAAAAGCATTCCGTGATAATTCGATTACTTAAGGTGTATTATTTGATAAAAAAGGAATATTGTCTGTCAAACATAATACAGAAGTAATCAGCTAGTCATTACAATCTCAAAATATCACGCTATGAATGACCCAAAACATATAATTTTGTTATACCCGTATCTTCAGTTCTTTCAGAAGCGTACTTAACACGATTTATGTAATATTTCAGTTGACTGCTAAAATTTGAATACTAGTACAGTTCCTTGCGATTCTGTTGTTTTTATTTTTCTCTTGACGGGTTTAACGTCGCACCGACACAGTTACAGGTCATATGGCGACTTTCAAGATTGACGATGAAGGAAGACCGACCCCAAGTGTCCCTCATTACGGGCAAGAACCTTGGTAGGACAACCAACCTTCCGTAAGCCAGCTGGATGACTTTTTCACATGAAGAATTTTACGCCCCGAGTGAGTCTCGAACACTTCGGTGAAGGGTCAAGTGCTTTTAAGTCAGCGACCCTAACCACTCGGCCGCGGAGGCCCCTTTTGCAACTTTAGAATTTCTTATAAGGTTTGTTCTTTTGTACGTGATGTAATATCTAGTCATGAATATTAGCTGTTTTTAAATGCCTTTCAAAATGATTATCATACACTTAGAAAGGAATGTATTAACGTTTCGTTTGATTTACTAAATTAAAAACAGCAACAACAACAACAACAACAACAAACGAAGATAATAAATACCAGCCTTTATGTCAGCTTCTACAAACTTGACTCATATTCTTCGGAAGCGCTTGTGGAATAGCGTGTTCAATAGGTGGCTCACTATAGAAAATACATCGCTAGGGCATATATTTGTTAAGTTAATCCCAGAAATTGATGTTTCGACCGGTTTTAGAAGGAAGACGGTGTTCATGTACATGACGTTGGTGTACAATTCTATTCTTTGGACATTATCAGAGATGTATTCGTTAATAATTAACTTAATTTGCGTATAGAGCACATTATATTGCATCTATTTTTGTGTTAAAGGCATTGCTACTTTCTATATCCTACAAATGTAAAATCATGGCCACAGTTTTCTAACTGTAGTGAACCCTTCATAACAGGGAATGTGAGCACTTTGCATACATTCCGTTGAAACAAAAATGTTAGAAAAATGTAGGCGGTATTAATGTCTATAAGAATTTTGGGGAGTAAATCTGTATCAATTTATTGCTTGTTATTTAACTGCATGCTTAAGACTGATTACGGTTATTACGGAGGTTGCTTCGGCACTTTCTGATTTACTTTTGTAGGCCCGCTTTTCTAATCTGGGCTGGTTACGTACAATATGGACTCTCTAAATTTATCTTAACAATGCCATTAATTACTAAACATTAATACACCTTGCAAAAGTTTCATATGTTGTGATGTTTGCTACATTTATTATTTTTATCAAATAACAATGAGATATCATAAAATATTTTTATATCTTTATTTTTCAAGAATGTTCAAATAAAGTCATTTTATTGTGTTGAAAACATTTCATTTTCTTAATTTATCGTGGTTAAGGTAAGGACAATATTATCACATTCATTATATATACATAACAGGTATCGCGTTATTGCCTTTTCTTTTTCTTGTATGTTTTTCTTTTCCTAATGACACTTTCTAAGAACATTGTATAATAAGATCATTTGGCACTTTGTGATGTACAATTGCTAAGCCAAGTGTCTTTGAAGCACCGAAGACGCATAAAATCCCATGAACAGATAATAAATTCTATCTGAAACACACAAGTCGAACAATGAAAATGTACATGAAGTAATCATATACCTATCCGAGTAAATTCAAGGTGGCAGTGAAAATGAAAATAGAAAAATTAGGTGTGTCATTTTTTCATATTGAACAGTATATACTCAGTAATTCGGATTGTTGTGAACTTGACTTCTGACTTAACTATATAGTCTGCCAATATCTTAGGAAAATAAGACTTCTGATGGCATTTTTTTATGCTCGGATATTAGTATAAAAGTGTTCCTTAGGATCAAACATGAAATTTAAAAGAGGCTTCCTCATTACAGTATAATGGGGTCAAAGGTCAAATAAGTGCATTTCCAAATAAACTATGCCGCTTTGTACTCGTTTTATTTTCATATAACCATCTAAATTGGTTTAAATATTGTGTCTCAGCGCCCTTTAGTATTTTGTGAATAAAACTAAATTAATGATAATATAAAAATATATATTATATTATATAAAATAATATAGTTCTGGAAAAGGGGCATACGATGGCAAAGTGTGTTATACTTGACATGTTTGCTAATCTTAATATGTAGATCAACTGCAGAAATATTTTGGTACTGTCGTATCCAAGGGTTATTTTGATGTAATTTCAAGGTCACAGACATGTCAAGGTCAAAACTGAACTTTTGAAAATGACTTCTAAGGTATAAAAGAGAGCAAAATGGTGCGTATATTAATAATACACTCAACAACTTTTCCAACTCCATATCTGTTTCTTTCCTTTATCGCCAAATTTTGACAGATCTGAATGAATGTTTTACACAATGTTTAATCATTATTTTATCATAGTAAAACATAAAAACGATCATAGCCTTATTTAAATTAATTTAACCGTAAGGGTAACAATAAGGTAACCATTAAATTAAAAGTCATATAACTAGTAAATTCCAAATCACAGCAGTACACTTTGATCCTATGAATGTAAAGAAATTCAAATTATTATATTCTGAATGTTCAACTTTGTGTGTATCCGTCAATATTTTCAATATGAAAGTGTTAATTTTATATCAGGTTTGTGACGTCATTAATGACATCACATTAATGACAAAATTGTTTAATCCTGCAGATGGCAGTACTTGCCGCATAGAGACCAGCACCAAGTTGCATTCATTCTGTGAGATCTTAATTTTGGGTTACCTTATTTGAGCTCTCATGGCTCAACGAATTGATTTCGCTGTTATGTTATTTAATTTATATGGTCATTAAACAATGAGTCCAGTTTTTATTTAAATATGTCAAAATTTGACAGAGATAAAAACAAAAATCAGGTGTGGAGTTAGAAAACATTTTTAGTAAATGATTATAAAATGACACTGCAAATGCACTTCAGGCAGCAAAAACTTTGAATTTAAGCTTTGAACTGGCTATCAAAAGAATATTTACATATTATACACCTTTTGAGAAATGTGTGCGAAAGAGAAAAAACGGTAAGTTTTGAGGAACAAAAACTACAACAGAAAATTAATTACATATAAATACATAAAATTCTCACATAAACAGTTAAAATCACTCTACTGTCATGTATACAATCAAGCATTTTTTTTAGCTCAGTAAGGAGAGCGCAAATCTAAGGATTGCGGGGTCGTGAGTTCAATCCCCGGGAGAGGTGTACGTTCTCCATAACGATTTGATAATAGACATTGTTAGGAGTAATTTCGTCCTCCACTTCTGAATAATATGGAGAGGTTGAAAGTTACCTGCGCGGAAAAGATTAGTACTTGTAGAGACTCCAGAAACACTGATTAGGTGAATTGACGGCCGTTACATGACTGAAATACTGTTGACAGTAACATTTACATTATATGGAATGCTTCTCCAGCTCCTAAAGAAATGATTTTAATACTGATGATGATTCATTATATGATATATATTTATGTTAATTTGTCCACGCGGTGATGGTTAAATACGACCATTTTAGAGGAATAACTGAAATAATTGTCGTATTATAGGTGTACACAGTACATGTACGATAATAAACAAAACAGAATGGATCTGTAGGATTTCAACTAGTTAATCTATACACTATTTCTTTGATTTGCTGTAATGTCTTTCCTTTTTTACTATCGGTCAGACATTTATCATCATATTTTATGTATTTGCAATTAAGTAGCACATTTCAAGAACAGAATGTCCTTGATTACATTGTGAAAATAAAGCTAGTATCTTGGCACTGAAACATTAGTCATTCAGATGTTTTGCAAGTAAAAATGTAAAAAATAACGATATAAAATATCAGAAATGTTGCTTTAGATTATTTTTATAATAGTAACATTAAGGCACATTCAGTGAAATATTGAAGCTATACATTCCGATATTTTGCTTGCTCTACTCGGTTCTATCACCAACCAATTATTCGGAAATCTAAAGGTGTTTAACAGGAAACAGGAAAACAAACATGATTTACCCCTATATTAGCAGTCATAAAGATCATACTAATAACATTCGATATACATGTGTCATTACAACTTCATGATAATGTATTAAGCTTTTATAAGTTATGACATTATAGAACCAACATAAACAAATAGTACAAATTGTAGCTATTGAAACATAGAGCGATTACCATTTCTTATAATAGCTAATGTTATGGCAAAAAATAATTGGAATGCTAATGGATGAAAAAAAAACAACAAACGCAAATAACATTTGCGGTTATATCTATATTGAAACTTTAATATCGCTTAATTTTTGTACATAGATAGTTCTAAACGCCCAGACATTCCTGAATTACTATAGCACATGCGTAAACCGCTGGAATGGAGTTTTAATTGACAACATAGACCATTTTAGATAATGCTTGAGAGAATTTGCACAGTTCAAACCATCTCACAAACAGACTTAATCAAACCGAGTTTGCTATTTTTACGTCCTTGAGTTCTATGCTTCCGAAGGAATCTTTAGATCTGTCAACAGTTACTACAGTCAAACTATGTTCGCTAGAGCTCGACGGGACGAGCAAAATGTGTCCGAGATATCAATAGTACAAGCCAACGTGAAGTATACATTATATAGACCTGACGATGAGTTCGGGCCCGGGCCAAGAGTAGCAAGCGAATAATCCGAATTCGAGCAAACGATAGTCTTTATAAAATACGCGCCATAATTTTTTTTCTACCTGTGCTGTTTATACAAACAATTATAAGGCAATCAAATAGCCTTTTTGGAAATTGTTAGCCTGAAAAGGACAGTTTATATATTGATAGAGATACCCATATTGCTGGTGACATAAAACCGTCTATCCAGACAATTAAATAGACGATGCTAGTTTTAGCAAGAGTGGAATATTGCTGGAGACATTTGCAAGAAATATACGTATTAGAAGAACGAAAATTGGATATCTAAATAAAGACGCCGAGGAGATGTTTTCGCATGTTTACATCTTAATGCAATTATACAATATAAAATATCTCCGTGTTACTAATAATTGTTTTTTATTATTTTCTTTATTGTGCAAATCTTATCTTAAGTCATGACGGGAAAATAACTACAGGCAAATACGAAACATGTTAAACAATAATCTATTCTTAACAAAAATAGATTATGCATCAGTAATAATCATTCTTGTGACGCCATGTGAGGTCTAAAGTAAACAAGAGGGCAATAACAGTCCTAGATTGCTCGCTAAAATTCAGACTTTGGTTGGTTCGTAGTGATCTGTACATGTAAAATGGTGATTTCCTTGCTCTTTAATTTAAATATGTTTCTTGTTCCTTCTACCGTTTGGTTTACCCGCTGATCTCCTAAGCTGATTGATCTTTCTCATACCTGCTATTTCAATTGTTTTTGTTTGTATAGGAAAGTCAGTGTATAATCAGTATTATTAGTAACATTTTTTATAGCAGACTAATAATATACAAAAAATATTGTTTTAAACTTAATTTTAGGAGGCAAATCTAAGAACAGAACAAAACAAGCACTTTATAAAACTCACATACATAAAGGTATATGCGTATACAAAGCAATTCCAACATTTCAAAGCAGATCACGTGACAACATATCGTGAACCTGAAACAAAAAGAAAACAAGAACAACAAAAAACACTTGTCACAAGAGAGAAAAAAAAAAGAAAAAAAGGAAAGAAACCGGCATCTTGGTGGGGGCATTACTACTTCTCGTTGTACATTTTGAAAGAGACTATACTTAGTCTAGTGTATCGAAAGTTGACATTAAAACATTGCTAAAATCTGACTGGTCAATCAAGCACTATTTGCGATAAATATTTATCGTTCCAGCAATGAATACCACATAAAAATGATATCGAAAATATAACTAAAATGCTCTGCACATAATCTTGGTAGAGTCATTGAGTCAATGGTATTAACCTTTACCCTGCTATATTTCTAAAATGGACTGGTCTATTATTCAATTTGGGCAGTACCACTTATATTCAAAGGAGTGTTAACTGAAATATACTGACTGAATAGCGAACGTGCAGGCTGATCTTGATTTTTAATTGTTATAAGCAAGGCTTTTTTTAAAAGAAAAACAACCTTTGATGTACAAAATAATTTAAGATATATTTAGATTTTTAAACGATCAGAATAAACTACTATCCCTAAGATGTATTATATATATATTGGTCAGTCATAAAATAGAAAAAAGAAACGATACATCTGGACTTTATTTAAAGTAATTATATCGAAAACGATGATTAAATGATTATGACTGCAGTTGTTCTGTAAAACCCGATTGTAAATGTACGGAAGGAAAACTGTACCTTATACATGTATAAATACTTAATAGGCCTAGAGCTGGAAGGTGAAACCCTCCCCTCTAGGGATATTTGTAGACCCAAATATTTTTGAAGCCCCTTGTCTGTAGATCATATTTCTGAATTCCGCCTTCTTCTGGAAAGCGGGTTCTCTATGAGTTACAGCATGTTATGTACGTTACCTTAACAATTATTTAGTAAGTGATAAAACTGGAATGTGATGATTTATATGGTAGAAACAACCAAAATCATTATCAAAGGGATTCAGGTATATGCAAAATATGCTGTTGTCAATGTTCCCGCTTAGTTTTGTTCTCTCTACCGATCTTTTCATTTTGTACTTACGTTACCACTTGTTTTATAAAATAATACTTCTATCAATTATTTTAATAGGATTTAATTGTCAGAAAATATCATATATGTCTAAGATATAATATTTTCATATACATATTATTTAAGAATTTATCGTTCAACAGTTTTAAGAAGAAGTACATTGCCATTATTATATACGTTACTAAAATTCATGATATAATCTTTTCATTTCTCAGTCAATAGATTGTTTAATTTTTTTATAATGATGTTTAGACTTAGATATTGCGAGTATCTTATCAAGTTCGAACTAGTTTGATATAAAAAAGCATGTAGCACATCACTTACATAGTTACCTACGTTACAAGACGATACTGAATGTATATTTTAGTAACTGAAAGATAATGCTTACTATTGCTTACCTGTGCAACCAGATCAATTCACATAAATCAGAACTGAGAATCAATTAAGTTGGAACATTAATCACTCTTCCCCTACCTTGTAGCCCGCCCGCTTTGCTCAGTATGGAGAGCGTTGATCTACGGATCACGGGGTCGCGAGTTCGATCCCCGGGCGGGGCGTATATTCTTCGTGACGATTTTGATAAAAGCCATTGTGTCTGAAATCATTCGTCCTCCACCTCTGATAATTCATGTGGGGAAGTTGGCATTTACCTGCGGAGAACAGGTTTGTACTGGTACAGAATCCAGGAACACTGTTTAGGTTAACTGCCCGCCGTTACATGACTGAAATACTGTTAAAAAACGGCGTTAAACCCAAAACAAACAAATCCTCTTCCTCGTAATAAGCACTTTAGTACTTACGGCTATTAACAGTTCTTTTTCTTTCTTTTCAGTTTGATATTTTCAGTCATCTTAGTCGTCATAATCACTGTCTGTTTCATATATGATGTCAATTATATTGGTTGTCTCTACTTCTCCGTAGTCATCATCAGTCATCCTCGACACATGTTGCTGGTGTGTCACAAATAATTTCAGCTAGTTCTTGATGTACAAAAGTATCGGAACACAAGTCATATTGCAACAAATTTTCTGATCCAAATTTCCACCCACTTCTATTTACTTATGGTAGAATTGGGTAGTTCTCATGACTATGAATCCAAAAAAAACAATTGATAGTTCACACGTGTCATGTGCATTTTAAGTGTCAATTGGCAAAGTGGCAATAGACTAATGTTCATACCGTTATATGTACTCAAGACATTGCCAGCAAGAACTTGATACTTTTCAAGAAACATGCCATATATAAGTTTGTTGATGTTATTGTATTCTTTGTATCAACAGATTGCATCTACAATATTTTCCAGGCCGTTAAACAGGTCAACCGAACAGTGATGTATATGACCTACTTCCGCTAATGTCGCAACATACTCCTGTTATAATTATTAATTAATTATTTGAGAGGTGTAACTTTCCCTGTGCGAACAAAAACACTGGTTTTGTCAACCAGTCAGGCAGTGTATTGCAGGCTAACTTAAGCGGATTCTTTCTCATTTGCTTTTAAATATGTTGTGAACATTTAAAAGGCATCTTTTGTTACCTGTCCCCGTGTCAAATAAACAGTATTTCGTATTTTTGAAGATATCACAAATAACAAAAACACGTCTGTATCTGGGGATCTAACTTTGATTGTTGTATTTCGTATAGTGCTATTAGCAGTGAATATTATTCTTGTGTCTGCTTCCTCTTGTGTAGAGTACAGTGGTATATAGTTTTGACTTGTCTGTTTTCACTGGCATTCCATCTGCAGTAGCTATAACGGCCAAGAGGAAAAGAAAGTGTCAATTCTAGCTCTATGTGGTGCTAAACAGCTAAAAGTACCAACTGTTTATACACGCTACGTTCTGCTCTTATCTGTGGTAGTTTGTTCAGTCTGAGAATTGGTTACTTTCCTTGTAACTTCAGCTGTGGCAAATGTTTAAAGTTTGCTTCTCTTTATAGTTCATGGAAAGTAACTGATTTTTCGATCAGTCTTCTTTTGATAAATTCATCCTTTTCCCACCTATTTCAGTTGCCTTAAGTTCAAGAGCCACTTCTGCTTTCGCATGAAAACGAGACGACCCACTGTAAAGTTCATCTTTGTTATTTTTCAGACTGGAATGGGTTCATGAACGATTCAATGCCATCTTCACCGTGATAACTTCTTCTTCACTCCTGCGTATCTGAGCAGGTTATACTTCTTTGTGTTCAAACAGGTCTTCTCTATTTATGTCTGCATTATGAAGTGTTGCTTCAACAGACCTGGCTCAGTAATGACGGGTCATGTACCAGAAGAATGCAGCATAGTTTCTGCTGAAACCAGTTATGCCACCCTCTGACATTGCATGTCTGTTTATTGTCTGCTCTGTAGTACTATCTACAGCATTTCTCGATGCCGGTCCATAGGACCTAGATAGACTAAACTCACTACATCGGAATAGCTCTTCTGCACCTGGATCAATATTTATCAATGTGAACAGGTAAACAGGGACGTATCGGCATGATTATTGTGGTCAAATGCGAAGTAGACACAAAGAACACAGTTTGTACAGAGATGCTATATATAAATCAAGAGCATTAATCTTTGTTGCTTTGATGAGCAACAATATCATGTGAATTATGTCTATATACATTAATCAAAATTGAGCAGTCTTGCCACTTTCACCCTTTCTGATTTCTGATTTGAACTGCTGATGTTTGTTGAAATACACTTCAAAGTCAGGAAAGTTATCATTTCAAACACTTTTTCTTTTCATGAACTTTCAACCCGTTTCTGTAACATAAGGGAAATGTTTTCCTTGCAGGGTTCTGTCTCTGCAAACTTGCATAGAAGCAACCGCTCAGGAGCTTCCATTACAATCGTGTTTACATTTAGGGCACGGCTGAAGTGTTTACCTAGTAATACTTTAGCACAAATTCCTGATTCTATTACAAGTTCTGCAAGACCATTATCCTTCATTAATTTTCATACAGTCCCAGATATAGAGCAGATTGTGTGAAACACACCCATTCTAACATTTATATTACCAAGTTCATCTCTAGACTGCAGAACCAATGAATATGCTTTCTTAGCTACAGCCAAGTCACATGTCACTATTATAGAATATTTCTGGCCTTCTTCATTACTTGCATCTACCCGCGTTTGCAAGATATGCCGGACCATAGCGTTATCATTGATTGAATAATACAAAGCTGCCGTATATATGAAGCAAGTTTGAGCACTCACTCTCTGCAAATCATTTAATTGATTGATTAATTAATTAATTAGAATTTATTTATTTATTTTGATTTTTTTATTTCATTTCATTTCATTTTCCAATAAAAGAAATCAGTTTCATTTTAAGTGAAAAAATATATATTAATTTGTTTGTTACGGTAATCTTGATTGTAAATTCATTTTGAAGGAAATTATATATAATTTATGTAATAAGTAATTTTCTTTTAGGAGCGCAATATTCTTCCGCTACAGAACGAGTGCATATTTCCCGATTTTTTATCACATACATTTCCACACATATAAATGTCTATGTAAAAATTATGAATTTGTTCAATAGTGTGAATATAATTAACAATACTGAACTAAATAAAAGAATTAATGCAATGACACACATTAAATTACGTCACGCACCCGATATGAAATTCAGGCGTCAGTGTACGTTTCCGGTACCATTGTCACTTAACGGGGAATAGAAACTAGTATGTAATAAGATGCAAATACGTATCTGTTTATAAACAATATTATGCGTTTGGTAAGAAATAATGCATAACTTAGAGATGGAACCTAAAAAATTCAAATTCGTCTTGACAGTTTTTTTTTCGGTGTGAAGTGATAGCTAAGTGCACAAATTTACCAAATATATCTATGCTAAAGCCTTGTAATCCGCTCCATGTAAAATAGAAATATTAGATATTTATTTGACCTTCTAAAAATATCTGAAGCAAAATGAACAACTTCTTGTATTGACCGATTTTTATTGATTTTCGGATTTCTCCAATTACAGTCTGTATCAAAAGACTCAACAATTAAATAATTCAACAGAGTTAAGTGTAAGTTTACTCTATTTTCAACACATTGAAAGAGCCTATACTGAACTTTCTTTTTTTCTTTTAGTAAATTAAAAGTCCAAGACTAGCCAAGAAACTAAAACTCATGAAAAAATTCTGATTGAAAGAGAATGACATGTTCTTTATCATGAGCTTACCAAAACCATACCAAAAATTGACAAAAGAATTTATTAAAAGTTTTATAATGTAAACAAACCCCTGCAACATTTTACCCTCGATATGTTTCGCTCATGAATGCACTCAGTTCATGTGATAATTGTTGAAATGATTGTAAATGAAAGACCGCAACAAAAACTTTTTTCATATTGTGTAGACAGTTTACCTCTGCAACATTTTACCATCAATGTTTTCCACTCATGAATGCACTCAGTTAATTTTTCAAACAATTATTAATGAGAGGCCGCAACAAAAACTTTTTTCATTTTGTTCTCAACAATACAAAAACGCCTTATAATTTGTTTAAGGTAGTGGACCTGTAACAAAAATCGTCAAACTGCATATTCTCTATACACTCTATAGCATTTTAAGTTGTTTGTTTTTTTTTGCACGTAAAACAATGACCGTGTGAAGCTACAGTTACCTCATGAGACTGCTTACAAATACATGATTACGCGGAAATTGCAGAGCGTCATTAGCTATCCACTACCTTAAAATATTATATATGAGCCGTGCCATGAGAAAACCAACATAGTGGGTATGCGACCAGCATGGATCCAGACCAGCCTGCGCATCCGCGCAGTCTGGTCAGGCTCCATGCTGTTCGCTTTTAAAGCCTATTGGAATTGGAGAAACTGTTAGCGAACAGCATGGATCCTGACCAGACTGCGCGGATGCGCAGGCTGGTCTGGATCCATGCTGGTCGCAAAGCCACTATGTTGGTTTTCCCATGGCACGGCTCATATATACATTTGATGACCTTGACCTTAAGTGTAACACTTTTTGCAGCAAAGTTCTCCTGAACAGTCAGAGAAATGCTTCAAGATGAGTAAAGCAAAAGAAACACTTTCAAGATGATTAATTGAAATGACAAATGTAACAATAGTTTACACATACTGTTTAACATATGTGATACCAATTGAACTAGTTTGTAATTTCTCATAGTTGGATATACTTTTTACATTTTAATATATCAAATTTCGTGTAAACCAAGTTATTACTATTGGAAACAAAAATTAACTTTAGCTAAAAAGCCAAAAAAACTCTGAGGTAACGTTTCTAAACGTGAAAGTGTTTGACAGAAATTTATGCATTTTTTTGCTTTAGTTTTCATGCACTACTAAAATTTCTAGAAGAGCCTCAGCACAACTTCTAAAATGATTGCCTGTGTAAGCCGTGAGAAATGTGTGCGTGTTGTATATCGAATGCAAAGAGCTTTAAACAAATGAAGATCATATTTTGTCTGCCTGATCAGTTGTTGAGAAAAGGAACTAGTACATGTATTTAGTTTTTCCTTCACTTTAATTTGACCACTGTTTACTGTTTATGTTTGGTCAATTCAGAGTTGTTCCTCTTTAGATTTTCTTGGATATGTACCATCTCTACATACCGTATGCATGTGCAGCTAAGCACAGTATAAAGGTGTAATGGGAGCTTTTTGAACAAATGTCAGTTATACATGTATACATTAAATTGTATAATTCAACTGCGAATGTAGCTCTACAAATACATCGTGTTTATATGTTTGGTCAAAGCAGATTATTTCGATGGGGGTTTTCTACATACAAAATTAGTGTCTGCAAATAAACTATTTAAGCGAAAGGTGCGCATCGGATGTCTAATAGTTTCAGACAATTGTAGGTACACATGGACTCTTTTATATTAATTTGCTGGCTTTGTGAAGTATATTGTTGTCTTTTTCCTTTTGTCAGAATTAGATAGTGATTGACATAGAATTTCTTTCTTTCCGAGAATGTTATATTTAATTATAAACAACTATATGTAGTATGGAACATCTGTTCAATACATACTCTCCCAATGATAAAACTGCCAATAATGTTTTATATACGTTAATATAAAGCTTTGCGAAATAAGCAATACAGAATCACCGATAAGTATTATGTGTGTATAAAATGATAAAGGAATGTTATATCTATCATTTTTACAGCAACAAATATTTTCAAGCATTTCGTAAGTGCACTAAAACAGATGCAATAAGCATCAGTCAGAGATATTTTAAATATATCGTGTAAGGATATAACAAAATGTGTCATTGTTGCTTTTGCTTATAAAGATATTTTGTTCAACAGCAAGCATTGTGATATATAGTAGCAAAATGTGAGAACTGGTTTCATGTGATGTCATGTTGCGCCTGTAATGGATTTCACATTTAGAAATGGAATATTAAATTATAAATATGCTCATATAATCAATTCTGTATAATCTATATTTTGGTTTTGTTTTTTGGATAACCCGATAATATATACTTCTGAAGAGTATGTCTATAATCTGGAAATGGCAAAGTATGTTAAGTATTTTTAAGTCATTAGAAGATTAAAAAAATCAAAATGATAGTTATATTGATCGGTAAATGAATCTTGAAAATAGATATTTCATCTTACATGCCTGCTAAAATCTGCATCAATGTTTGTGGTGGCGTTTTATTGGACTGCTGTTAATATAGTGCGCCATTCACTTTTATATTTTTTCTGAAAGCGTTATGTCATGCATGTGCATTATATTTTATTGACTTTGGTGAAGTTCAATGGTTCGACCACTGAAACGACCAAGATATTAGAAGATGTATCATAATTCGGATGTACACTTGACATGCGGATTACTTTCATGAAAAGGTACGTACTCGTTATTAGATTTTGAATTAGATATTCAGTTTACACACTTTGCGATATTGTCATAATTTACTGGAATCCGACGGAAAACGCAATCAAAAGTATACCGAAACAAATACTTTAGCAGAAAAAGATCGGTTTCTGGACAAACGAACTTTAAATTCAGCTTAGAATTAAAGCAGGAAGAACAACAATGACCAGAAAGTATTAATTGTGGCTTCGTCATATCTTCAATTGTATACTGGGTCAACCGGCAACTTTTTACTCTGATCTGTCCAAAATTGACGAATCTCAGCAATGATGAATTCCTCAATATTGTTCGCGCAGAGATGGAGTTTATTATGTTTATCATTGTCCTTTTTTCCTTATTTTTCTTCCATAAATGAGTCATATTCCGGCTCCTATGAAATAATTAAACGTTTTATTTGATAAATTTTAAAATATGTTATCATTATTCTGACTGAGGCATTTGCTTAATTTATCCGGAAGTTTCACTCAGACATTTTATGTAAATCATCATTGTATCAGTTTCTCGCCCTGCCAGTATATACAATCTCTTGTTGCGCTATTGAAAACTACATGACTTGTGCAGTTGAATCATACATTATAATTCAGTTTATACTGTATTCATTAGGTAAAACAAAGTATCTAAAGTACTATGATAATGTACTCTTACAGGCGGAACATACAAAACAAAATATTGTCTTGATGATATATATATTCATCCGAACTCTTTTGTTACCTTAAACGGAATAACCGAGCTTATAATATAACTCGTAAACGTTGATGGTTTTGTTATTCGGATGTTTCAGCTGAAATAAAAAGAGAAAGTTCGTTTGGTTTATGAAACTAAAGATTGTTTTCAACTATATGTCAATCATTTCTGATGATGTCCTCATTTGGTTTAGCTGCAGATAGCTACAAACACATGATTATTGTGAACAGAGATCTTTTATACCGATTTTAAGGACAAAATCTGCTTGTTGCAATAAAGCACGTGCTTTTTAACATCATACTGTCGCGACGAATCTACTTACATGTATGAGTGACATTATTGCAAAATTTAATGCAAGTATATAATTATATACACAGAGTTTTGAAGAAAAATAAAACACGTGTACAAAGTCTTTGTCGTGGTCACAGGAATAAAAAAAACGAATGCATTTTTTTTCAATTGAAATAAAATAAAGTCTTTGTATGTCAAAAACTCAACTTCATCCTCTGTTTACCTTTCCATTTATCTTTTACATATTGTACATGTATATTTGCATTTACTGGCTTATACAATTACCATATTTCTCACATTGCCTGGCAGCTGTGGGACTAACCATTAATCATCTGTCTACGAGGATGAAGACACGTGCCACGAACTATGGAAACTTTATCTGCATTATTTAGTAGAGGTTATGTTAGGTAACATAAAACCATATATAGATATAGTTAGAGCCGTATTGAAAACAATATATCCAGGACTTATATTAATTAGCACATAAAACGCGAGAAAAGAATCATTTATCGCTTGTATAGGGTTATTAATGACCGATCATAAGGGATTACAAGAAAAATAGGTCAAGTACTTTTCATTTATCCCATTAAAAACTAAAAAAAAAGACTAAAACGTACATGTAGTTGTAAATATAATTGATGTCAAATTTCTAATAAAATTATAAAGTTGTATTTATTTCAAGATGGTAACGCTAGTCTTAATTTAAATCAAGGAAGAACTTTGATGGATAAAAACGCTTGAATTACTTGAACGAAGAGTATCAGTAAATCCCATATGGTCTTTATTACATGCTGGGACACTCCAATCGATGCAAAGATTGGCATAACTATTGAATTATGTTCATACAGCTGACGAAATATTTCTGTACTTAAAGAAAATCCAGTTGTACAAAGAATAGCTCAAGAGAGATTTGTACGTAGATGTATATCCAGTGTGATATATTCAGATGTTAATTAAATAGTTATAAGAATTACGGAACATACAGTCAAACAGTCACCTTTCATAAGCGGTTATCTGCCATTAACAGTCACCTTGAACTTCCTCCGACAAATTTCCTTCTTTATATTACTGCATTGACAGCTACCTGCTTAATGCGGTCAGTGACCACTGTTTTTTGTTGCCAACATCTTCTTTATACCATTTACGATGACGTTATACCTATTTTCTGCTCATTTCTAGATTCGCAAGTAAGATTACGGGACGCCAAAATTGCGGAAACAGTCAGTTCTTAATCATATCAAAAATATCTTCGATTCAGTAATACCAGATATTATATTCATATTTTGGCCATATTTAACAGATACGCATGATACTTTTCACTAAAAATGTTTGTACTCCCGAATACGCCCTACCTGTGTTAAATGGCCACCTGTCTTAAGCAGCCAGTGTGGTCTTTTCCCTTGACAGCTTAACAAATGTTTGAATGTACTATAAAAAGCAACCTTTTATTTGTCAGCTATTTTTTCCTCATCCTTAGATGCAATGGTATGTCATGTATCGTTTCAAGCTGTTTTCAATGAAAAATACATTCCACCATAGTATTACTGGAGATTAGTTTGAATGAAAGATAGATGACCATTGTGACTGACTATGAATTATGGGGACCCCCATGGCCGAGTGGTTCAGGTCACTGACTTCGGACTACTTGCCCCTCCCCGATGATGCTTTGAGTCTCGCTCGGGCCGTTGAATTCTTCGTGTAAGGAAGACATCCTGCTTGCTTACGGAAGGTCGGTGGTTCTACCCAGGTGTTCGCTGGTGATGAAATAATGCACAGAAGGGCAACTATCATCAAAAGCTAGAAAGTTGTTATTTGACCTATAACTGTGTGGATGTGATTAAAATCCCAACAAGAGAAACAACAGAAATTAATATCTTAATGTTACATTGAATGAAAAAAAAAATAAATAATTCCAAAATGTTGTGTAATGTCACTCAGTTGCGTTACAATTTTTCACGTTTCCCATAGATGATACATTAATCAGATCTTATCAAAATGTCAAACGTTTCGTAATGATCATGTATGTTAGTTTCGTTATCATTTACCTAATGGGGCTTTTTGTCAAAATTATTCCGGATATTCATTCTAGCTGGTGTATCTGTATCAGCAATGACTAAAATTACCCTCTGTGTTGTAAATTGACAAGCTTTCATTTTATCATACAGCCATTGTATGGCCTAATTGTATAATTATCTCATATGCACTGTTCTCACTATATCATACAGTCTGTTTTACCCGGTCTGGTCGTTTGGGAGAACATTTATGTCAACTGTAACAGATTCACCGCTTAAGTCGGTGCTGGGGGCGTGACAGGTGTTACATATTTAATTACCTGCCATCCACAGTCTCAGTAAAACCGAGTATGCTTTTATGTTGTTTGTTGTGTTTTTTTGCACAGATTTTATTGTATTGTTGATTACATATTCCATGTTTTTACTATCATCATACAGCTTGTGTTATCCGTTTTGTATAGTTATTGCATATACCAAAATTTCACAATATCATACAGGTGGTTAAATCTGTCGAACCTGTAGAGTGTTTGCATATTCCATGCTTTCACTGTGCCATACAGTCTGTTACTACCGCTGTTGTATAGTTATCTTATCTTATGTGCTTTCTCTATACCATGCAACATGTTACTGCCACTATTGCACATTTTTTTTTGATATTCCATGCTTTTCACTATACAAGACAGTCTATTACTACTGCTGTTGTATAGTTATTGCATATTCCATGCTTTCAGTATACCATTACTATCACTATAGTATTGACCACCTGATCTTTAATAACAACATAAAATTATCATTTATGCTTGATGCAGTAGTCTTAACCCTCGTTTTCGTCGTGTAAATCGAGAAAATCATCATGTATGTTATGAAATAAACCGTAAAATATAACAATTTCTGAAAAAGAAATGGTACAAATCAAGAATTCGTCCGAGCTAAGTGAAACACATTTCTCTTTAGCATTATATCGAACCAAAAGGCAGAGATTTTTGAATTTTTTTTTATAATCAATGTATACTACACAAGGTCACACAATATGTATCACTGAATTGTAAGTGAATTATTCATTTGATGAAATTGATGGAGTCTGCATATATTTATATCCAGTTTTACTTGATTTGATAATCTAACAGTTATTTATTGCTATTAACAATTACGTTCTACATTCTACGCTTTGCCATGTATCTCTTGAATTTCATCTGTTAATGTTTTCGCAATATTATTATGATCTATGACACATACTTATATTGTTTCCTAGAACCAAAACCTTACAAGCAAGTAGGGAATGCACCAAAGCAAACTGCGATTAGACTAAGTGTAGAAAAGAGGGATATAAGAGAACATTGTTTTTCTAACAAACAAATTTACATATATGAACTTTCACTGACTTCTCAGGTATTTGTCAAAAAAAAACTGAAAAATGTTGCATCACATTTGTAAATATGTGCATTGGCAGTCACACATATAATCGAAATTCTTAAGATATACGAGTTTGTAAAATAATTATAAACTCCTTTTTACTTTTGGTTACACAACAAAGATAGATAAGAAATAAATTACTAAAAACCATGAATTTCTAATAGAGATCTAACCATGTAATGGGTATTTCTGTTCCTTAAATAAGATAGAAAAATGTCAATTATTGCTCAAATATCGCTGTCTACCTTTACATTCTGAAATATTTGATCTTTTCATATGATAACTTTTATAGATACTAGTATACGAACTCCACGTGATCTATCATATGATTTTTTTTCTATCCGCAAGAAAAAAAGGAGAGATTGTATTCGGTCTTGTCACGAAATGTTCGGATTTTAGATGCCCGTAATAACATTATTGTATCCCCGTAATTCAATCAGGTCGTGAAATGTTTTATAGTGATATAACTTGATTACGTCGTGCTTTCCCACTTACGGGACTACTTTAATAGAAATACATCTGATAGTGCACACTTTCTGTTATAGTGCCTAATATAAGCGCATCACAAGATGATTTCAGAGATGTTTTGCTATACGTACTTTGTCTTATTGTTCTTGTATTGAATGGAATGAAATACATTTACTTGTATAATTTTGTTAGCTAAAGAGGAATGTCTAGATATTTGTTTTATTAGTGGCATTCTTTGTGGTGTTAGATCCTGGCTGCATTGACTTTGTACAATTCTTCCAAAAACTCTCTCATTTTTATCATGTTTTACACTTCAATTATCTTTGTGGAAAATGAGAAAAAAAATCTGAGCAAGATGATATTTTCGAAATAATTACAAACATTTGTAATTGCGCTTCAATAAACATACACCTTTATTTATTTGTTTCATGCTATCCATGCTTATTAACACAAATGACTTGCATGCTTTTATCGAATAGAATATATTTCAGTTTATGTAGGGAGAATGAGTGTTTTCGTTTTTTAACGTCTGTAGAATACACAGGGATAGGTTGGTGCTCGAACAATGGCGATTTCGGAGATGCTGTGTTATAATCAGGAAACTTAAAACGTTAACACTATCCCAGCATACAACCTGTAAAATTTTCTTCATGCGTTATAGGATCGTGGTATATTTGCGTTTCGCCATGGAAATTAAAAGGTATGTTAACAAATGTTTAATCTCCCAAGCTGAATCATATGTAACATTAAATGCTAGATCCTTCAATGGCATATCCTTTTTACCTCATTGTCCCATATTCTCGCCCGTAAGTCAATCCGCAGTTTTGTCCATCTGTCATTTATAATTTTCATTTCAGGAAAATTCCTTCTTCTGCTTCTACTGTAAGTATGACTTTAACATACTTTTTAGGAAAGATGAGTGTCAAACCAGAGTGTTAATATTGATGCGCTATCCCGAACAATTGATTTTTGGCTGGACAAAATGACGGGAATGTCAAAGTTGTTACTAAGTTTATTCTGTCATTTAGGTCTTCCTAATTTATCTAAGTGCAGTAATATATTCTTTAAGTGAGACAGACATTTGATAAAATGGAAGCGTTCTTGTTTCCGTGGCGAAACAAAGGAGATTGACGACTTTGATCTTTATTTAGATGGTTATTTAAACCTTGACCTTGATTAGTGCCGTATCATTTTCTGTACGCTTCTGTCCCCACACACTTTCGATTGGTTTACTGCAAGTATCTTAAAGGAATGTAATAAATAGTCTTGTTTTTTCATTACATGTTTGCTGTTACTATTGAAGTAACTTTTCCAGCGTTGGTATTGTCTTTAATCGCAACGATACCATAACCAGTATTAATCGTTGCCACAATTGATATAGACCAAAATCAGTTTACATACTATCACGTAAATTTCAACAGCATGGTACAAGTGTTGAAAAATCGTTTTAGTCCCAACAATTGTAAAAGAAGAGAAAACAGAGTAACCATGCATTCGGTCCTGTACAATTGTTTTGATTAATGAGCAACTATATGTAAAAGAGAAAAAGCAAATAGAAATAGTTTGTGTTGCGCTGAATTATTGCCAATACTCCTTTATGTATATTTATATGACGCTACGTTTAAAGAGCAAAATAGTGCCATCGGTGAGTATTCTGTGCCAGTATAATGGCAGAAGTATGCTATATCTATTAAGTTTTACAGTAACAGTTACATATTCTCTAGTCTCTCGTGTATAAAAAGGCAGTTAAACAGATACAAAACCTTCACTCAGAGGTTTATATAATGTGTGTTGATTTACATGATTGCGAGTTTAGCTGAAAATATTTCTTTCAAAAGAATGCATTTATAATGTATCTATTCTAGGTTAAATGGTGATATAACTGAAGAAATTGAGTGAATTCTGCATTACCGTAGCGTCATTGATTATGCCTATACATGAACGTATGTTTTAAAGATAACCATCCATCAGAACTTAATTTAAACTTTATTTCATAAATATGACACTTATATTGGTACCGTTTTAAACATAACAATATTACATATATTGGCACAACTAATTTTGCATCAAACACACGTTTAGTAAGGATTCTATGCACTATATTTCTAAAGAATACGTTTACACATTGCATATTAAATCGCTGACCAGGTGGTTAAGTAATTACATGTTTAACTGTCAGTCCAGCAAATCCCAGTCCACACTAGTGTGCAAACTTGTATACAAACTCTAAGGTGCTCTTTGGAGTCCCCCATCCAATAAATAATCGAGTGTTGGTTCTTCCCAATATGTTGACATCGTATCACTGCTATATACGTTTAAAGAGTCAGGTTGTCTATTTGTAAAGAGGTAGGCTAAGTTAACTGGTTATATATGCCTGTATCTTTCAGATTGCTCCTTAAGGGTCTTGATAACCTGCCATAATAAAAATATAGTAGCAGTAATAAGTATCATCACTAGCAGTACCGGGGGGTGATTCAAAGTGGAATGCAGTATTTTTGGAGTGCGAATTATGTTAAAGGCTCTGGCATCCAGATCTAGCGACAACAAAAAAGAGAAAAAGAATTAGGTATCAGAAAATTAATACTATATTTCTTAAGAATGCTTTGAAACTTAATTACTGACAGACTATATGTTATGAAAACACATGAAAATTAGTTGTTTTTACTAGTTTTACAATGGTAACGTTTTACTCGAGGTAAACTGCTTTAATTATAACTAAAATCTATATTTAACGCGTTAAAATACATTATCCTCCATGGCGGTATTGGTAAAGACAGTGGAAAAGATTTTATTGCCGCGGCGCGCGGCCTGGGTTCGATTCCCGACGTGAGCATTTTTTTCTTGATTTGGCGTTTTTTGAGATAGTTTAGAAACAAAAACTCATATTCAAATGTTCATAATAGACCAAACTTCAATTTAAAGAAAGATCAATTTAGCCAAAATCTTGAGGTCAGTGCCTTTAATATGAAAATTATTTGATGCGTAAATGTAAAGAATATCCCTCTCTGACAGTTTACAGTTACGTTATTTTCTTTTTCCTATATTCAAAAGCTTTGTGTATGATACATTGAATTCAATACAGAATATATGCCGGATCTACATTTATATCCATCATCCAGATTTCTATCAGCGAAAGATGTTTGGTCAATGTATATAATTATGTGTATCGCTATAAATATCTGTGTCTTTCGCCTATTGATGTTTCAAGTTCAAGTTAAATTGTATTAATATGGAAGAGCGGAGGCGACTTACATAAATGAATACCTTACGTATGCCAACTCTCGTACATCAAATTCTGACAGGTCTAATTTGAAATATTTCGATACTAATATTTCCACGTTACTTTGATGTACTCATTAAGAATTTTTCTCAAGTTATCATCCAGGAAGGTACAGTCGTAATCTTTCCCGTCTCTCATTGATGAAATATTAACCAGCTTATATCAAACATCAAACGTTTAATAATGTTGATAAATATTTATCAATCATTTTCTTAATGAGGTTATTTGTCTAAGTTATCCAGGAAATTTAATCTAGCAGATTTATGTATATGTCAACCTTATATCACTCTGTTTTCCAGATAATTTCAGTATACAGATCAGTTCACGCGGAAAACCCATTCTACTCGATCCTCGGAGAATGGCCAAAACGAGTACCAAGACTCCGACTCGAAGTTTCTTCGAGTCAGTCAGTTCCGTCAAGGAATTTTGCTGTCTGACTCCAAGGATTTATGCGAAGTCACTCGAAGGAAATCCTCGGAGTGACTGAAGATGAAATCAAATTAGCGGAATACACATCTGTGTTTTTATTTTGTTCCCTAGTCACTTGACGGAATTCCTTCGAATGTCTCCGAGACGAATAAATAATTATCTATACAAATTTAATTGGGTCTTCGAGTACCTTCGAGGACAGATTTCAGATTACATGGAGCAAGATAATTATATTTTACGTTGTGATACTCGAAAAAACAAAACAAAGTAATTTATGAATAATTATAATAGTATCTTTCCATTTTACATGTATAACATTTTATGACTTTTTGAATGGATACGGCAGCAATGATTTTCCCTTTTTACTATTCCTTCCATATGAATAATTGAAAGACCATTTTTCATAATGAAAATTAATCATTTCTCCTATAACTGTCAATAAAAAGATCACTATTCTTTAACGACCATTATCTTAAAAAGTTTATCTAGTTTTATAAAGTTCTTAATTTAGTTAAATTTACATAAATCTGTTTCTGAATTTAATTCGCACTGTCAGAAACTATATCAATATGATATTTAACAACTCCCTATTCTTTAACGCCTGATACTTGAAAGTTTTAGTTTTATATAATTCTTAGTCCATTTTACATAATTTATTTCTTAATTAGAAAGCATAGTCAGAAAGTATTTCAATATCATACTTAACAATTAACTTTTTAGCGGTTGTTATTTTAAAGTGTACCTAATTATAGATTATACTTAATTTAGTGTATTTTACATAACTATATTTCTATATTTAATTCACAGATATTGTTTTAATATCAAAATTTAACAAATCACTTTTCTTTAACGGCGGTCATTTGAAAGTTTATTTAGTTTCATATGATTAATAATTTAATCCATTGTACATAAATATGCTGCTTAATCTAATTCGTACGGTCAGGAACTATTTCAATATCAAAATGCACAAATTTTAATCAGTAAAAAGAACATGTCAAGCAATATATATATAAAAATCCATAAAGGTAAGGGAATACTGCCTCGGAGTTTCGTGGAATCATCTCGCGTCACTCGAAATGACCGATTAGTTGTTTATTATAAACACGGAGTCGCGCGGAGTGGCCATAAAATACCGGAAATCATTATAGTGTAACCTGTATAATTTCGACTCGGAGTTCCGTCAAGTAATTTCTCGGAGTGACTCGACAAAATTCCGCTAAAGTAATAAAACTATAAATATCGGCACTCCGAGTCAGAATAAGGCAGTACTCGGAGGAATTCCTCGCTATGCAAGACTTTTCCTTCGAGGAAAAACGGGAAGTGGGTTTTCCGCGTGAGCCGATCTGTAACGTATGACCCAGTTTTAACTTCTCTAAGGCTTGAAGATTGCCTGCAAACTGTCTTCATTCGAGTTCAGCTGAACTGTCTACGGTACGGGAGACCCTCACACTGATATAATATTTTTACTTCGTAAAAACAAAGTAACGTATCAGTCAAAGTATTGACTCAAGCATTAAGTAAAACTTGTTTTGCCTTGCTCATTCTGCTCTAACATTACAAACTGGGGACCGGGCAATCTTGTATTGAAACAGAGTTGAATTTAGCTCTTCGATAAAAAGGTACAAGTGTTAATTTACCCAGTCCTTGAGCTGAACTCCTTCTGAAACAGTGGAATGTTGATTGATAGTATACAAACAAATGTACGCTTGATACTTTTGTACTTCTTCAACTCACTTTTTTGCCTTAGTTAATAGAATGGTGACCTTTTTTCTAGGATTATTCGTAAACTTGTTTGATGTTGTTATTTGGTACGATGGTATATTGCAACTACAACTAAAATAAACACAGATGGTGCTTTTGTACCAGACTGTCCACGTTATAGGTGTAATTGTTTCTTATTTCGCCTTTACCATTTTAGTTAACGTAACAAACTAACATTAACATTGTCAGAAATAGTGATGTCATCATGCAAGAAGGGGATAAACAGACTACCCTTAAAACTTAACCTACTAGTAAAACATCCAATCAACAGCCAGCGATATTCAAAAGTTTAATTACCTCAGTAATCCGTATTTTAAAGTAGGCCATACAATATCTGCTGAGTAAATTCATTTACTTTCTGTACATTCAAGATGTAGCCTGTCTTTTGTTAACTGTTCAATCATTTAACATTATGTGTTTATTTGCATAAACCAACTTACACATCATTTCTTCTATCCAAACAAACAGCTATACGATTGCAGTTGAACCTGCCTAAAGTAAGCAGTGGTCATCTGTGTCAAGGCAGTTCTGTATGTTTGAAATTATCTTGTTCTATTGTAGTATTCTATTAAATAATATTTTTCCAAAGAATTAATATATTCGAATTAAAAAGAAAGGGTCTAGTGTTTGATGTATTGTAAGACTTGGTTGAAACTATTGATCCTCCGGTCATTTTTCACAATGGGTTTCTAAGAGAAAATGTATAGGCCCGTGTTCTTAATTGTTCATAATTCGCTATCAGTTGAGTGCTTACATTGCTGTTTATTTTATGTTATTATTTCGTTTTATTTTACATCAAAATCTGCTTTAACCTACATTTATCGTCAAAATTAACTTAGATAGAGACAGTAGCGTGGATTGATTAACACTTAATACACGGGATTACGTAGATTCCCGGTAACATTTTAGCTAGCTAACAGGCTGTATATTAGGATTGTCTTAATTAAGCCGCCGTGAGCCCGACCGCTTAGCTCAATAGGGAGAGTACAGATCTACGGATCTCGAAATAGCGAGTTTGATCTCCGTGACGATTTGATAAAAGACATCGTGTCGGACATCTTTCGTCCTCCACCTCTGATTTATGAAGGGAAGGTGGCAGTTACTTGCAGAGAACAGGTTTGTTCTGGTACAGAATCCAGGAACTGAGGTTAACTGCCCGCCGTTACATAACTGAAATACTGTTTGAAAACGGCGTTAAACCTAAAACAAACAAACAAACATAAGCCACCGGAAAGCAAACTTCCCAAAAAAAATTTTTTGCTCTAATTTCGACTTGTCACCTGCTTTAAGAAGCCAGACTCTGTTGCTTCCTTGGTTGCCTGCTTAATATAGGTTTTATCATATTGAAAAATGTATAGATATACCCCTTTCTGTGTCATCCCCAGCTTTTATTATATTTGACTGGCATATCCTTGTAAGTTTTCCCCCTTGAAAATTACCCGATAATCAATATTGGTTTACCTAGTGATGTCACTTTGAGCAATAGATTATATAGAAAATTTATTTTCAATGATTAATTTCAAACATATATCTAAGTTTGTGAATATTTTGAAAATATTTATTCTAACTGAACATCTTCTTGCTTCCAATTTTGTTTCAATTGCTTATATTGAACATATAGTGAAAATCACTAAACTTTTCAATTTCTTATACTTTAGAGGCAAATAAACTATATTTTCCAAAACATGACCACTTATTAACACATATGTAGGTATTCTTTACTTTATAAGCAATACAATCGTGGTATATTTATAATTGTAATAGGGTAAAAGCTTCTTGCTTCTATTTAACGTCAAAGTGTCTCAAGAAATTAAAAACTGTTGGATTTCTTAAGTTCTAATGTTACTTAAACGATGATAATTTACGGAACTCATATACCAGCAAATGACGTACGATTCAATATAGATTTTGGAAATAATAAAGTTCATAATTGTCTCATTAGAAAAAAAATGAACAAAACAGAATAGAACAGAGATTTGAATTTTCACCCAACTGTTTAAGTAATTGCAACTGTGTGGTATGAATACAATACGAATCAACATAAATTACCTTAGTTCCGACTGAAAGCTATAGTAAATATCTTTTGAATATTGAAACATTCGACGACAGAAGAAAACGACGTCAATAAGAATAATTTCCTTAGGAAATAGTGTAATCTACAAGTTTTGCGATAAGTGAAAGCTGATGTTGGAGTGTGTGTGTGTGTGTGGGTGGGGGTGGTTGGTCCTAGGGGGGTGGGGCTGGAGAGTGGGGTGAGGATGTGCATTTATTTAAATAAAAGATACTACTGACAGCATGATTTCCCCGCTGTACGAAGAAATGTGAAAATTGACAGACGAGCAATATCTTAATTGTCTATTTTTTAAATGAAATCCAAGCCTGAAAACAAAAAAAAAAAAAAAAAAACAAACAAACAAACGAAAAAATATCGTGCTTTCTATGAGTTTGCACGATTTAAGTAGGACCTACATTTTTGTCACGGTTCACCTTTACAGCTAAAGAAACTTTAACTTACACGGGTAACTTTGATTTAATGATTGAATTGTATATTAAGCACAAACATGAATATGAATGGCATATTTGATTTAAATATATAACTGTTTATACAAAACTAAGTAACTTAGACACTATAAATAAGTAGACAACTTGAAGATAAATCAGAAGTGAATTTTAAAAAAAATTAGTTCATATCTCAATGATACACATACACCAGTGCTGTTAAGAAAACAATAGAAACATGATTCATAATTAAATAGATTTTTTTTCCTTGGTTTCTTTGGAAAACCTAAAATCAAGGCCAGTTAATAAAACAAGTGAATGCGTGTTTTACTAACATGTACGTTTTTCTAGGTTTGTTAAATTGCCCGTTTCTTTTGCCATTGCCTATGTCAAATACATCATTGCTTAGTTTATTACTTAATTTTATCATGTTTTAATAAGCAAACCTCCAGGCATGTAAAGATAAACAAAAGTACTATTATATGGACAAGGACATTCAAACAAAATGGGAATACATGTATAATCACACAAGTCTCGTTTTCCTCGAGGAAAACTATGATACACTGGGTAAGTTCGTTTATGAAATAATTCTCGGATTTCAACGTTTAGCCGCCATTTTCGGGTCAAAAGGAAACAAAACAAACAAAAAATATTTAAATATTTTCATTTTCAGTTACATGGCAACATGAATTCTGTAATATCATAAGCTAACATAATGCTTTGTTTACAGAAATGTTTTATATCTTTACAAGAATGATATTTCTATATCAATCTATATTGGCCAAAGCAATATATTAAAATCAATGCAAAATCTCTGGGCCATGAATGACACGACTTTAACTAATGTAAGGGAGACAATCCAATTTGAAGGGAATAGCTTTAATACAGTCAATAATTATGGGAGAGAATTCTTGAAAATTCTCGTTGAAAGCTGACAATGACACGAGTTTGTGCAAGTCAATAATGCATTTAATTGATACAAGGTGATATCATGATAGCCAGCTAATGGCGTCAATGTCTGGTATGTGGCAACTGTAGTTAACCTGACTTTTTATTGTAATGTTACTGTATAGATACTTTGTTATCCCCTTATAGTAGTTTTGTTTCCAGTTTGTAAAATGAGCAAAACAACAAGTCAACCTATAAAATAAGAATTACCTAATACCCAATCGGTCTTATACTGGAAAGTGCAGAAAATGAAGAGATAATTTGATTACAGATATATATTTTACTGAAATTAGATAGCTTAGTTGCGGAAATATAATTATCAGTTAATGAATTAGTCCTTGCGCTTAACTCATTACGTTTTATAAATATAATCAAGTTTGCAATATTAATTAAGCTAGTTTATAAATTAGATCTGCATTAGATAATTAACATTTACATAATGTATTCAAGGCATGCGAGTGGTTTGTTGTCTAATTTATAACAGTTCGGAGTACAGATGCGCAGAAATTAAACCACGATGGCGTTAGCTCGAGAGGTTTAATATCGAAGCATCTGTACGATGAATTGTGGTAAAGTAAACGACAAATCACGAGAAGACCTTGATTGTTTTCATTCTTACACGTTCATTGTAATATTTTGATAAGTATTATTCTGCGCTTCATTCATTCTAGTAGTAATTTACCGGACGTCATGCGGCAATTTGACGTCATAATTGACGTCTTCTTGCTCTCTTGCCGATCCGCTTGTTAACCAGAATATACAGAGGCTGGACTTCTTCTTTGTTTAAGTGACAATTAAATTGAACCATGTCAGAATGTTTGTTTGAGAAAATGTCAATATATTTTTCAATCCAGCCACTTAAGCTCAAAGCAACGGTTTCGAACACTTTCCATGTAATTCAAATACTTAACTCTTTATCGTTCTGTTTAATCGGGAAATGACAGAAATAAAACAATACTGAATTACAAGTAGGCTATGCTAAAACAGGATTTCATATAAACATGTTTATACTTTAATTTATCCCACAACAAACCGGACAATATATTATAACTGACAAATTTGTAAATAAAGACTTAATTGAAAATTTAAAGGCATGATAATGACCATGGCTGAAAAATATTCGCAAAGAAATGTAGAATATACAAAATACTTTCACATATATGTACCAAATGGTTTGCCCCAGCAACGGTTGCAAAAACCATTTAGTTGTCGTGGCTGTATGAAATAAAATACCTGCTAAACCAGATTCCGATATGAAGTGTAATCATCTACATGTATTATATGAAATACTTGTAAAATAGATTTCCGTCGAATTATCTTTATCAGCAACCTTTTATATGATTTTTGATGAAACTCTTTGTTGAAAGAGCAGTATTCTGTGTTTTATCATTATTTTATGAGAGAAAGGTTACGTTTATCATTTTTTCTGCAACTGTTACATTTTCTCTAGTCCATTGTGTGTAAAAAAGAAGGTAAACGGATGCAAAGCAGTTCTATCAAAAGTAAATGAAGTATATGCAGATTTGAACAAACGCGATTGGTGCTGAAAATATTTCTTTCAAAAATAACCACTGTGATGTCCAATATGAATTTCACGTTAACGGATTCAGATGGCAATCCTTTTACCTTTGATCATATCTAAACAATATTATATATAAAAGTCCTTCAAAATAGAACCACATATATCTCGATACAAATAAGGCAGCATCCACTTCACTTCTTTTAGTCCCCTACTGGAAACCAGTTTAGGGGACTATAGGATTCCGCTTTTCCGTCCGTCCGTCATTCCGTCAATCCGACCGTCGGTCCGTCCACAATTTCGTGTCCAGTTCATAACTTTGTCATTCAACAAGGGGTGTTAACAGTACTTGTCACAAATGTTTCCCATGAAAAGACGACGTGTCATGCGCAAAACTCTGACCCTAGCTTAAAGGTCAATGTCACACTTAGAGGTCAAAATGCAGGCGGGCTTTTACCTTTTCTGGTCTATAACTCAACAATTCATTCAGGGAATATATAATGATTTGGCACAAATGTACCCCATAATAAAACAATGTTTCAAACACATCTTCAAGAGCCCTAGCTTAAAAGGCAAGGTAACACTTGACGGTCAAAGGTAAAAAAATGGCATGGACAGAGTCTGTTTCGCCATCCATGAAGGGATTACCATATTACTTTGCGTAAATGTTCTCCATATTTAGACAACGTGTCATACGCAAAAAGAAGACCCCTAACTTTAAGGTCAATGTCACACTCGGAGGTCAAATGTCAATTGGGATTTTTTTTTCTGTCCGGTCGTTAACATTGTCTTCTATTACAGGATATAAATATTAGTGGGCATATGTATTCCCTGCAAAAACCCGGACACCTAGCACAAAGGTCAATGACACATGTGGAGGTCAAATGTCAACAGAGCTTTTTCCTGTCTTGTCTGTCCAAGGCGGAGTTTTAATTTCACTCGGGACGAATACTCCCCTTAATAAGATGACATGTCATGCGCAGCACCCATAACCGTAGCGTAAAGGTCAAGATCACACTTGGAGGTCACCCGTCAATATGATGTTTTCGTGTCCGGTAAATAAATTTGTTAGAGATTTCAATATAGCATGACACAAATGTTCCCCATGATATGACGACGTGTCATACGCAAAACCTGGAGCCCTAGCTCAAAGGTCAAAGTTACACATGGAAGTCAAATGTCAACAGGGCTTTTTGCTGTCCGGTCTGTAACTCAACAATTCATTAAAGAATTTTTATATCACTTGGCACAAATGCTCCCCATAATAGATCAACCCACCCAGATCCCTGTCTTAAAATTCACGATCACACTTTGAGGTAAAAGATAAATGGGGATTTTTTTCCTTTACGGTCTATAACTCTGTCATCCATCAAGGGAATTTAATATTACTTTACACAAATGTTCCCTATAATGAGTCCATGTGCTATGTGCAATACCACGACACCGATCTTAAAGGTCAAGTAACACATTAAGGTCAAAACTCAACATTGATCTATTCCTGCCCAGTCTGTAAAATACTTTAATAAAATCTCATGTGCCATATAGACCCAGATAAAGAAAATGTAGTGTATTTTCTTCAGAATTTCTTCACTTTAATATGGTGATTTCTTACATTTTTTCATATTCCCACCAGGTTGAATAAAAAAAATGTTATAAAAATTGATTATCTTTATTTATAGATGTAATAAGCAATCAACAATTTCCAGTAGAGGACTTTACATTGCATGGCAAATCTTCATTCACTTGTTAAAGATGTAATGTTTTATTTGTCAGCAGTCAGGCGGTTGTATACAACTATATATAAACTATACTATAAGTATAAAGATTCTGAATTAAGCAGAATATGAATGAGGACAATAAATTCATTGTTTCACAATATGTTCTTGCACGGAGCTTTCTTGACATAAATTATGAAGTAATATTGGACTGATCTCAATATAGGGCAATTTTTGCTTTAAAATTGTTCAAAAATCGAGATTTCATCAATACGTATTTTGTATTAAATGCGATCAGCTTAAATGATTCAAATATGAAATTTACATACATGTATAATGATAACAGATAGTTATATGATAGGGGTATTATAACACTGACTGGATTTGGATGCTCTATTTGGCCCGAGTGGATTGTGCCAGATCGAATCTCATGAGGCGCACAAGCGGCGAGAGTGATCCGTTGAGACCAGAAAACAAAATCCCAGATCTAGCTTCTGTTGTAATGAACATTTTATTATATACTTATACCTTGTTGTTTTGTTATCGAATGAAATCTTCAATGTTTGTCGATGAAAAAATAGAAATAATGAAGTTTTGGGATGCGTTATTTATAGAACGGTGTCAGGTCATGCATATTAAATGAAAGTAGTCCGGCAACATACTATACAAAATGTACAATACGAAATTCTGTTCTATTCATATTTACTTATGAAAAACAAGCAAGCCTCAAGTTTGGCAGAAATTATGTAGGTATATAATAAAACGGACTTCGATACCGGACATTGGAATCATTTTCGTAGAAAGATGTGTACTTGTAGTTATACATTGAATTATTTTCTGGTCGATATACCGACATAACTCTCACGATATGCTATGCAAAGAAGTGGTTTTCTCATTTATTACAGAAACATCTTGTGTTTGAACGAAACTTCGGATAATGAAGTTCGTTTGACTGCGACATGTCGTAAAGTTATTGTTAAATTGAAAACCACCAGCCATACGTTCAGTCTGGCCTTAATCAATTTATATCGCAGCTAATGAACTAATCTCTTGTTCGTTGTAGAGGAACCGTTTATTGTGTTACAATTTCTGCGTCCCACAGATAATGCCTGTCAAATATAATATTTCGTCTTTTCCCTAAATGATGTTATTTGCCAGAATTACCTTGGGATTCAGTCTAGTGTGTGTATGCTAATATCGTTCATATCTGCAGTTTTCTTTTATATACGAGCCGCACCATGAGAAAACTAACATAGTGCGTTTGCGACCAGTCTGGTCAGGATATATACTGTTCGTTTTCAAAGCCTATTGTTAGCGAACAGCATGGATCCTGACCAGACTGCACGGATGCGCAGGATCCATGATTGACGCAAAGCCACAATGTTGGTTATCTCATGGCGCGGCTCATATATAGAGCAATGTATCCCTTATTTTTGTTTCATTGTTATCTGCGTTGTGTAATTGGTTTACTGTGTCCATGTACTTGTGTGTAAATAAATGTATTTGCAAATTCTTACGTACATATTTTCGGTTCTATTTGTGGGAGGCTACGTTATTAGCAGTTTGTCCTTCCTATTTTTTTGGTAACTGTATCATACATATGTTTTCTATTCGTTTGACCAATAACTAAACTATTGGTCCTTGGTCCTTTGGACCTCTGACAATAGTTTTGACTTTAGACGATTCAGCTATTTAATAAGTCTATATTGTAAACCTCAATATACGTAAAAGATACCGGTATGGTCCCTTATATCGTGGGTGGATACGTGGAAACAATGATATACCACGGGATGTTATAATTGGAAGATGTATGATAATAAAATGTGTATATATATTTTTTTGTATTTGTATTGGTTGGCGTGGCACTTTCTAATTAAAAGTGACCCTCACCCTGTATCCATGAGTCCACAACATCAAGCTGTATTAATGAAATGAATGAACTAGCACGCAGAAAAGTGCTATTCAAATATTCCACAAAACAACCATGCTCGAATTTTCACATGAAGCAGGGATATTATCATTTCAGTTGAACATGATCACACACATGTACCAAGCATCATCTCAATCCGACAACTCTTGATTTAAAATTATAATGAGTTTTTCATGCTTTTTTCATGCTTTTTAATTACATTTTACCTTATAGTTATTTAAGGTAGTTGTTTTATTACTAAGGTAGCGGTTCTAAGGCATAGGTAAGGCTTCAGCCTTATTAAGATAGTTGTTTTATTACTAAGGTAGCAATAAAGTAAAATAAGGTGACTTACATCCTTAGCCAGCACTACAAACAATATTCATCGGGTTAGCCTGTGCTGGAACAAATCAAGCATATATGTAATTATACATTCCTTGCGGAAATGTACTGCATAATATATATTTTTTTTGCTTCAGCTGGAGGAGTATGGTTATGTATGTTTTATTATCCAGTTCAACATTAAATTAGCTCACAAAAGAGCGATGGCAAATTATGTAAAATAGTACCCTAGATAACTCATTCTGCTGAGCTCCATTTGATATTTTCTCGAAAGTTCAAATTATTTGAGTGAGGTTTGCTGTCTGATATTTGCAATGTAACTATCACGTTTGTTACAATATTTCCTTTCTCCCAAGGGTGATAGATTATCCAGCTCCTGCCATAACATCAAAAGTTGTGTAATGTCACAATTAATTATCATCATTTTCCTAATGGGATATTTGTCAAAGTTATCCCTGAGTGCTTACATAAAGCAACATTAACCCTTATGATACTCTTTTTTTAATCTCACAGTCTGCTTGTAACAGCCCTTGAAGTGATATTTCGTACTTCAATCAAATTTTGTAGATGCAGTTGATTTTATATACTGTTTCAGACCACATATAGTGTAAGCATGATAAAATATTTTCTCCCGTATGTAAATAAAATGTTATGATCTCTTATTTTGCTTAATATAAATTTCTTCGGATTTGTAGGTAACATAGTACCACAAACAAACACGGAGCTGAACAGTTATCATGAATGAATGAGACATACAGAGTATCATTATATGATTTTCAAGAACCACAAACTTACTGGTCAATAGATAAACTTGAGACACAACGTATAGCAGATAACGCTTATCTGGAAAACATATCCACGTAATTATAAGAACAAACAGCAAAAACAAAAAAACGTACAAAGACATTTTATGTGCTTATCAATAGTTTTATTGATTTCAGGAACTCTTCTGTTTTCACTTATACTAACTCTTGATCTTTAACCAAAAATATAATCATGTAGAGAATATTCTGAATTAGATTAGATTACATCTCAAGTGATTCAGTCTTAGACAATATGAAAGATTCGTGTACTTAATTCGTTTAGTTTGTGTCACAATGACTGAATTATAGGTCATATGGCGGCTTCCCAGTTTTTGATGGTGGAGGAGGTCTTTGATTTGTCCGTCCTGACATGCTTTCAGTCACGAGTAGGCACCTGGGTAAAACCTAACGACCATCCGTAAGCCAGCAGGATGACTTCGAATTCGCAGCGGTGAGGGGCAAGTAAGTTGAAGTTAGAGACTACACTCGACCATGGAAGCACCTCACGCTTTTTCAATGTACAACTTATGTGTTTACTTATAATAAATGTTTATTTGTAAATGGATATCTATTAGAAATGACTGTATAATTCTTCTATGAAATTAAATATTTGATTACTGTGCCATCGATCTTAAATCTGCTATACATGTAATAAGATATGAGAAATGTTAACTAACGCCATTTACATATCTTTTATAAGATCTTTTAAGGTAATACAGCGCAACTGAGGAACACAATAGTATAATTGTTTGGATTGGACCTGTTTGTAATTACAACTCCCATCAAATAACGCACGAAGGTGGACTCTGTTAAACAGAATAATTGCATGACTGTCATGATTCCAGGGACACAAAAACAACACTGATAGACAGAGTACGGGGCTACATTGTACGGCTACCACATAACAAGTTTACGTATCATCTCATACATCTGGACTGACAGCTATGGGATTAACCATAAATATTTCTGTCTTCAGAAGTAGAAAGACTGATTACATTCAGTCATGTCACGAAATGTTGAGATCATTTCTAACTTGATTACGTTGTCTTCTGTATAGTATCTCTGTGTACCAGAGCTGTCGTTGTTAAGAGGCAATACAAAAAGTGTATCTCTAGTATTATTTCTCAGTGTTTTGTTCACGATAGATTATGGTTACGCAGCGGGAAACGCTTCACATATTTTAGATATCATATACATATGCTGATATGTTATATCTTTTGAAGTATTGTTTTAACGTATAAAGGAAAGTGTATTTATGTTAAGATACAACCTTGAAAAAAGCTATATTCCTCCAAACATTGCGATGTTGAGGTAGACTGGTTATTAACGGAGATACGGAATATGGAAAACTATAATTGTCTGTAATTTTGTAATCATTATCACGTCTACTTGCGCATATTTGGAAATTAGTAGTAAATCTTTTAAATTAGCAGAGATATATAGGGGATATTGTACTTCCCAGAACAAGTTCTCTTACACTTTTACCACTATTTATAAATTTTTTGTAGAATATTTTGCCAGAAATAGTTCCGTTTATTGTAGGACTGTCCCATTGAACTGAATTACGTGGACATGCATAGGATAGAAATAATCTTTTCTTTATATTAGAATATACCATAAGAGATGATAGCAATTGTGTATTTATTATGCAGTTGCCCCTTTATCTCATTTTATTTCCAACTTCTGAAAACATGCCAAACGAAGTTCTTAAATTAAATATATGTGTTTTAGAAAGCTCTTACTAAAATGTAGCTTCCATTTTGAGGGGTTACAGTAAAATACCGAATTCTATCATATCAATGTTTGCAACTGACGTTTCATATATCAAAATATTTTATTATTCTAGTTTTATGCAAAGCTATAACATATTTTGAAAATAGCTAGTGAAGACAATTAATCAATAATGCTATGGTGCTTCTTCTTGTTGCGACAGGATTAGTCTGTCCACTTCGTAGCAAAACAAAAAAAAATATCATGATAATTTACATTTAGATAACAAAACGGTTTCTGTCAACATATTCTGTAGTACCTTTTCGACAAATCATTGTACATATTGCGGTCAATAGCAGTCTTAGACAAGTTTGTCGTAAATGCACTTGTAGTAAACGTCATCATATTTCTAAGAAATATCAAAGCGAAAAAAGAAAAAAAAAAAAAAAAAAAAAAAACAGGTGACTCTGAAGAAGCTGGAAAAAGTTTATGTTTATTAACCACTGTCACTTACGTCATTTAGGAAAAAGTCTAGTTCATGTGCTTGATCCGCATGGATGGTATATATTCAGCTTAAATCTGATCTGTGACTGAAAGCCATCCTTTCCGTCCGTTACCGTTACATGTCAAAGCTCTAACGCAGCATGTTACACAAATGAATGCGGTTGGACACAACGGTATATTTCGCAAATATACTTCCCTAAAAATCACACAAAACACAAACCAAAAGCATTTTAGCATTATATTTCGCTAGTCCAAAATTTCGTATCAACTACATCCCTGCCTTAAATACACTTACTACTTAATTTTACCGTAACAGACGGAAATCAACACGCTAAGTGTGTAAATGCTCTACATTTGAACAAGGTATACAGTTGCATTTTGCATTATCATTAATGTTGCCGTTTTGTAAGTTGTCTATGTTTTATTATGTTTTATTAAAATAAAAATAAATTATTTTATTACTTTTGTAATTCCTTTGAATAACCGCTTATTTATAAATGTGTATACTCCAATCCGCCCCACAAGTTGCATGACGATACATACTCTTTTCTTATGGTTAGGTCTTAAACTTTAATGCTGCATTATTTAGTGTTTCAGTATATCGCCTCTATAATTTTCTTTACCAAGCGCACAAAGGAAAAAAAGTCATTATAATATATTATGATTGTGTTTCCATGCTTGCTATATTAAAACCCTAGAAGGCTTTTGAAGACAAAGATACCTCTTGACTCTTTTTATCTAATGCGAAATATTTGTCTTAGTTATTCCCGGGTTGGTATCTATCATATAAGTATTATTCATACTTCCAAATTGCCTTATGTTTTGTCGATTGACATTTGTTCAGACTCTTCTAGTCTGTAGCTCACAGCTCTTGGTGTAATATTGAAAACCGTCTTTAAACAAAAGTATGTTTTGATGTGTCTGTCGGGAAAGTTTTCTGATTACATGCTTTTGCACTCAATATACGTAAACGTAACACACTGTCTTATCTGGATGAGATTGCTTTCATGTTCACCTCTAATCCCAAATATTGTATAAACTTTTATCTTACTTGTGCTAGAAATATGCATTTTGGGACAACTGTTAATGATCTGAAGTCATGTTGCTCTTAGAGTACACAGCCTTTTAAAAGTTAATTGTAAGAAAATTCAATTTGGTACCTTCTGCGTTAGAACACTTAAATCTTAGTAGTACTACCCTTTTTGTTTCATTCAAATGTCCTTTAGAAACAATTGTCACATGGCTGAAAATTCTTTTACCTGCGTATACAAGTTTTGATTGTTTTGTTTGAATACGGCGTCAGCATTACAGCAATATACCAGGATTAATATACACTCTTCTGTATCATAGGAGTACAAACATCATATTTCTGATATTCTTTGTATTGAATGAAAGACAATTACGTATCTAAAATGGTAAAACATAATTGAAACGGAAACCTTTTGATATCAATACAGTTGTTAATGTCTATTGATTGTAGCGATACCCCTCTTAGGTTTCCACACTGCATTTATCACTGTGGGAAATGAGAAGAAACTTTTTATGTTGGCAAGATGTTATCTTAAGAGTGCTCCTTAAATGATTTTTTTTTCATTCTTATTGAACATATTCAAATACAGATTTAAACTCATTAGCTTTATGGTTTGCTTGCTTATTAAGACAAATAACCTCAGTGCATATCTTGAACAAAATATATTTGCAGTTAAAGGTACAAGACTGGTGTATTCACAGTAGTTATATTGCAAGTTTAAAAGAAAGTTATATTTACCTCTCAGTCTATTTGTCACATTTTTTATCTTTCAGACAACTCAACTACAGGTACCTTTCTAAATGGCATTTTAAAAACTTAGGAACATGTTCAGCGTCAAATCTAGACGTTTTCAATTTGAACTGTCCCCGACGACTCGACGACTATTGTTTTCTTAAAAGGAGTTCCTAGGTTTTCTATTTTGTCGTTTTCGGAGCAATTCCTCCTTTGTGTAAATCATTTGTAATTGAAGTGCCGGGAAAGCCTTAGCGTGTTTAGTTGTGCATATTGTACAGTTTTTCTGTAAAGCGATTTTTGAGCGACGACTTGCAATTGGAACCGAAATATATTTTTTTGATGTTGGTATAACCATCCTTCATATTTCATCAGTTTAAACACTAAAAAGCCAAAAGAAGAATATCACTTGGAAACATAGGACGCAAGCAGACAAAACAGTAGCAAACTCGTTTCAAAAGATTCTGTTCATGTCATGTCATGAAATTTACAACATCATTCAAACCACTATCAGCAGCTTAAGTTGAACTTCATAAAATAGATACATTGAATAAATTCTAAAAGGATAAGTGGTTTAACACCTTAGTATATTTATTTGTCGTCTTTTACATTTGGCTTGACAGCCATGGTATTAACCATCAATCTTTCTTTCTCCAAGGATACTGACACTGATATGTTAAGGACATGCCACGAATTATTGAAAAGTTTATCTTGGTTGGATATTGTATTGAAAAGTTTTACCAGTTTATGTGTTTATAAAATGAATATTCTTTGACGACAAAACCAAGTCTAATGAGAAACGTTCTTATAGAGGTATTATGAAACGTATATCGTGAACATAGCGTACACCTCCACCCCACAAAATATTGTGAAACTATTTGCAATGGTATATTTATCGCATTGAAAAATAATTACGAGGGGAGTTTTAAAAATTATGGTATTACCCTACTGAATAGATAAAATTCATGACACATTGATAGAAGGGTTTGTTTTAACATTAAATTATTTAAAATGATATCATAAACAGATCTTTATTTCTTTGCTTTCTTAACGTGTAAAGGTACAGATGTGGTAATGTAAATATTGGTTCGGTAATGTTTCATTTAGAAGGATTTCAAAATGTATAAAAATACTTAGTTTGTGAAAAAGGTGATTATTTGCACTTGTTAAATGTCAGAGGTAAACATGTCAGATAATATGTCAAAATTACTGAGATGTCTCACATTCCTTTTGTTCGGATGCTTTACATTATTAACTTAAAATTTACAAACTCAATGTTTTTAGATCACTTTAAATTAAACAAAAATCTACATTTTTACAAGCCAGAACTATCAGAATCAATATGAAACGGACGTCATACAAGTTTAATGTTTTATGAGTACGCCTTAGAATTTAATACAGCAAGTTACTTTTTATAAATTCAGAAAATTATTTTGAATTAAGCATAATTTAATTTCAGAGCATGTAAATGATAAACAGAAATTGATAAAAAAGTGAAATCACCGCTTTTATTATAAGCCCATAATTATGTGTTTTTGACAATTGTACAGTAATTAGAAAGGTCCTTGCATTCGACTGTACAACCCTTAGACTTTTACCTTTATAAATTTACACAGCAGAGAACAATTCACCTGTGTATGATAATATGAGCCGTGCCATGAGAAAACCAACATAGTGGGTTTGCGACCAGCATGGATCCAGACCAGCCTGCGCACCCGCGCAGTCTGGTCAGGATCCATGCTGTTCGCTTTCAGAGCCTATAGCAATTAGAAAAACTGTTAGCGAACAGCATGGATCCTGACCAGACTGCGCGTAAGCGCAGGCTGGTCTGGATCCATGCTGGTCGCAAACCCACTATGTTGATTTTCTCATGGCACGGCTCATATCATTTTAAAGGTTAAAACAAACGATTCAGTTGTTGTACCTTGCACACTGTCATGTTACAGTAACAAGTTACAAAGATATGAGGCCTGTAACGTATTGTTTAGAAAACCCTCGTAACACTATAATTACCAAAACAAGCAGGTAGCTATTTAAAGCCACTTTGAATCGGGGTTACATTTGTGAATACTGTTAAAAATCCAATGTGATATTTTTTGTCGGCGCAAAGTACTTTACTTACAAAATTTAATATACCTTGCATTCTTTATTATCACCGACAAACATTTCCGTGAAAGTACACTTCAGTTAATTACATATCACAAACAAAACAGGAGTTAGTTATTTATACTATAAGATAAAAATACATTTCACAGGTGTGTGTGTATATAGACGTAAATATTCGAACATCACGATATCAAATACTAGCAGTAAAGTGCATTTGGTAATACAACATTAAAAATATAAAATATTAGAAAACTAGAAACGGAGTCAATTTTGATACATTCGTGTTTCTGTTGTCTTTGGTATAAGGTTTTATACATTTCAATTTGACACCGTCAGTCTGACTACATTGTGTCAACGATAGCTTTATTGACAAAACATTTTGATAATCTAACAGAACTGTATCAGCAGATCGTCTTTGGTCTTAATGACATGCTGGGTCACTCTTATCAATGCAATAGAACGCCGAGATGATTGAATTAACAAGTAATAGAAATGCTCCTAAAGCAGAAGGAGTGGTAGCAATAAACATCTCTTCAAATATTATTCGTAAAACGTACAGTAAATGAATTATATTTGTTGTATATATCTTTTACTTAATTTGTCCTTTACTTAGAAGCAAATGTATGTTATATCGATATCGTTTGTAGATACGGTGTGGTCATACAGTAGAATGTTATAAAGATTGTATATGACTATAGAATATTTTTATGCTTCAGTTGGTTGTTAATTAGTAACTGAACGTTTCAAAATAAATTGCTATGTAATTGTACATCTTATATTGAAATATTATCATTCTGTCTGCGTGGTCGTCCGTCCATTCATCTATCAGTCCAAAGAAACATATTTTTTAAACAAAATACTGAAACTCAAAATGTAACGATTTTCACGGTTTTATGTACATGATTGAGGCTATGAAGTTGAATCTGCAATATGGAGGGAGCGTAGCGAGGAAGATTATGCTTCATAGCCAGAATTCAGCTTAGTATTGTTCATTCTTTTTTAATGCGGCTCTTAATAGGTCAGCCTCTTAATGAGCACTTACTCTTGATTTTTCTCAAAGTACGCTGAATGTAAAATTTTGAAAATTTCTGTCATGTAATTTGTTTAAAAAACGTAGTTAACACTAAGTCAATTTGTGACTTTTGTTCTTACAGTGAACAAAGGAAGTTTGGCTTTGCGTTCAAGTAGCACTCGAATTATTTAAATTGCCTGGTGATGCAAAAGTATATTATGATAATTAAAATAGTCTATGCTTGTTTCTTTTTGGACTGTGATATCAGTTAGAATCTGTCAAAACACAAAAGATTTTTTACAAGAGCAAGACTGCTTTTTGATCCTTTATCTAATGGGAAATATTTGTCTAAATTATTCCCGAGATGCAATCTATCTTATGTATGCAAATATCATTCATAACTCCGTTTGCCTTCTACTTTGTCAATTGACATTGGTTCAGGTTTTGCAAAATCTGGATGAAACAACCATTGTTGTAGAATTTAAAATGTCTTCGATCATAGACAGGTGGAAAATATTCCTGATTACACGCTATTGCACTCGAGCTAGGTAATTATAACGGACTTTCATACCGTAATGATTAAATGTTTCTGTTCATATCCTTTATCAAGCTGTAAAACATTTATATTACTGAAGCAAGATCATATATTTTTACAGTTGCTCTGCTCATGTATAATTTGATACTGAAGATTGGTATTGTTGGTTTGGTATTGCTTGGATTAAATCACACGGCGCGATTACGGTCATATATGACCTTCGACTTTAAATGGTGAAGATGATTCCATGTGCCACTCGAGCATTTGTTTTTGGCAAGGGCAGGCAGCCGGGTAGAAACCAGGGGCTTTCTCACATGACAGCCCGAGCAGAGTTTGAACTCTTATGGGGAAACCAAGTGATTTGAATTTAGTGACTCTAACTACCCTATCATCGAGACCTCCATCCTCACCCACTCCCAACCCCGATATTCCATCCCACCCCACATCCATGTCAACATGTTATTGCGGCGCAACTCTTTCAAAAGGTAAGTCAAGATGCTGTATATATTCTCTGATGACTCGTTCATAAAATCTAAGCATTTTAGTGTACTTTTGGATTTGTGAAACGAGAATGAAGTCTGAAAAAGAAAGAAATATTGTAAAAATATCTTTTCTTATTGTCATGTATATTATTTAAATATATATTTTTCTTAAAAAGAACAAAATGCTTTTGTCATTGAATATCTAGAAAGTGTTGCATTAGATTTTTTTTCTACTATTGCATGTGCTGTAACCTGACGGACAGGATATCTTATCAAAGCATTTCTGATGATACATTAAATTTTGATCGTTAATTAGTAGGCTTGTCCTTAATAAACATATTTAAGTTTTAGAATACCGACGTTCTGGCATAGACCATGGGATTTCTGACGTATTTTGGAATCGACTTTATATAAGAAAAAATGCTTGTAAAAGTTTATCATCTTCCATCATGAGGTATGAACAAGACCACTGAGATTCTAAATTTTCTTTTATTATCATTAAAAAATCAAACATAGACAAAGAAGCACAACACGTCCTAGACTTTTACTGCGGGAAAATTACTTGGAGAACTGGCTGTCTTCTGTTATTTCTTAGCCAATTCATCTCACATACGGAGTCTGACCTATGGTCTTGCAGGTCAACATATCATCGTTATATCCGGTCTAGCAGTTATGGGATTAAGCATTTATCTATTTGTCTACGTTGTATTAGTGTAGACAGCCAGACGTATTTCAAACTTGTCAAAATATGATGAGAATTGATGGTTGTTAAATTATGGCAATAACAAAGAGTAGAAATGTAATTAATCGGCCACGTATTTAACGTTTGACAGTGTAGTTCTTTTTCAACAAATATATAAACCAAAGAATGTAAGGTTGTAATGTTGTTAAATATTATATTGAGTAAAAAGGTTCCTAATTAATCTTTAGTGGTATAACATGTTCATATTGTGTATACTTGTATACTTATTTGATTGCAAATATCTTAAACCTAAAACAGAAATGTTTATACTCACACCAATGTTCATGTACCATTTACATGGATAATGTTCATATTTTCAAAAACTAAACTGTTGGCAAACTATATATTCTTACACATGAAATAAAAATGTCATATTTTTTGCATTTAGATGCCAATAATATTGTATCTTTTTTCTATGTTGTGCTGTATAAGCAATACAGTAACATCGATAAGTAATTCCATGCTAGTATAATGTAAGGAGTCCGTTGTATAAGTGTTTTATATGAAATAATATTAATTTCTTACAATCAATGGATCATTCAATAAAGTGAAATCAATAGTTTACTTTGACCTAATATTAATGTGGTGGGGTTTACAAATGATGGATTTATTTCTTTTTCATTATTTAAATATCTATAAATGGAAATTTTAGTTTTAGATTTTATATTGAATGCGTCTTACTGCAAACTGTACATCTACTTCCAATGTTTTATCCATTTTCTACACAGCGGTAAACTGTCCAACACACTTTTGAACTACATGATATGTACCCTAATGAAAGCGCTTATAACACAGACTACGTGTGAAACATAACAAACGACCCGAATTGAAAATCGAAACAAAAATGGTTCAACGAAGTGCCAGATTAGCAATATTGTACTAGAGAAACCTGTGCTAGACCTGCAAACCATGCATTTGGAATATTATCATAGAATGCAGCTGCGCTTGTCCAAAAATATTTCATTGTAGTACACTATCAAACATAAAAATACATTCTCACTGGAATTGAATCAATGAAAAAAGCAACAACTGCACGCCATGCTATAAAGTTAATCCCGCTGTAATGGTATTAGATAGTGAATAATTTATCATCATAATGTTGAATATGCAGTTGGGTGGTATATGTAAAGTAACGAAGTAGGTAAAATAGTCTGTTCAATCTTCTATGTGTTTTATATCCTATACCCAAATTACATTACTTTATGCATATAAAAGGTAATGGGAAAACAAAAATAGTTCCGTGTGTCAAATGAGGTTCTTCTGGTAAGTTAAAAATATGCGTATAATACAGACAGACATGAGCTGAGATTTATAAATATTCCTTTAAACATATTTGAAATTTATTTTCACATATATCTTATATAAGCACTTTAACTAAAGATATACATGTAAGTCTCAACCAGGCACTACTTATTTTAGACATATTTGTAAGTTACTGCAACAAAGATCACAGTCTCAAAACAAATGATTAGAGGGTCATTTGTTGTAAAAAATTATGCTGAATAAAAGGTTCTTGGTAAAATACTTCGGAAGAAATGAAGCAAGTCTACAAAAATGTTATTGCAAATTAAGGTTACTAGGTACTTTTTCGTCTCTCCTTGCATTTTTACCTCTAGACATGGAAAAACTTAAATAATTACTACAAATGGATTTAAGCAGTGCCTTAATTGGTCAGTGATCAGTGAATGGAAAAGAAAAATCAGAAAATATCAAATCAAGAAATGCCCTTTCCAAAATTTGATATTTCCTTTTACGTGATTCATCACCAAGCAGAAGATGTTATAAAAAACATAAAACCTACAGAATTACACAAGGTGAAATATGTTGATAAAGATACTGATATGAAGAGAAGTCCCTGCTGCTAATATATGTATGCGTCGATGTATGCGACAACTGTCTAGAAAAATGACAGCTAGTGTTGTAGGAGAAAAGTAGAAAATCGATAAAGCAGATTGTTTGCAGGTCAACTGTGTCGATGATATTGCCTCAGACTATTTGTGTGCGAAAACATATTATAATTGTCGACAAGATTTCTCTTCCATTTGCTTTTCAAACCAGAATGATCAGTGATTGCTATTACACGTTAAACTAGATCTTTTCATTTGGACTCCAATTCCTAAAGACTCTGAATATATAGGCCCATTGAAATATTCTATAAAATTTTAAGAAAAATAGATGTACGAGCGTAGTTAGACATAAACATGTTTACGGTTCTTTCCCGTTTCCTTGACATACATTTGCATATTAATCTTCCATTTATAGGTTAACTTGGTATCTCGAAAGCTTTGAGATTAAGTGGCATTATCCATCTTACGTACATAGTGTGTTTTGCGAATATTTTAAAAAAGCAATTTCGGTTTTGTGCATTAATGTGTTAAGTTAACAATAATGCGCATAAGTATTTGAAGTGATGCTTTAGAATGAGAAATCGGATATAAAACAGTTCATTTCTTCAGTCTTGACGCAATGATCTCCTTACTATAGTAGAGATTTCTGAAGTTGAAGGAACAACTCTGCAGCAGTTGACTTTCTAAAAAGACTGCCCAGTCAAAATAGAAGTCATATTTAGAAATATAATTTGTACGTGCAGAAAGTTGTATACGGGTTAAAGCTAATGTCCTCCACGTTTTACACACTATCTATTTAGCTGTATTTACTTGAAAATGCTATATTCCACTTTAATATCAATCTTTCTGTCTCCAAAAACAAAAACACTGGCGTACGTCGGACCTGTCAATAAATAGTTAGAACATTTCTCACTTAAGTATAATAATAGCAAGCGCGGGCGTCATAATCAGTGTTTTACGTTTTCTCGTGTTTCTTACATTTATTTGCTCTATCTCTCCAACCAGTGCAGGGAAATAGTCGATATATTTTTTTGACCTTATATTTCTCTTATTTATTTCCTTTTTGAAACTTTATTCACGCAAAAGAAACATTAATAAAATAAAAGGAATTTAATTGTTTTTAATATCACTACTTGTGAACCGCCTCGGTAGCCTAGTGGTAGAGAACTCGCTTCGGGTTTGTGAGGTCGTGGATTCGATCCCTGGCCGCGTCATAACAAAGACGTAAAAAAATGTACTGGTAGCTTCCTCGCTTGTCGCTCAACGTTAAGAGGACAGTGCAAGGACTAGACAACCTGGTGTTAGTATGTGACTGGGTGGGGTATCATGTCACGTATCTACGGCCTGATATTCCAGTAAGACAGCGCGATAAAGTTGGGCATTGTGCTCACTTCTACAAATAGACACTTTCGTTTATATGACTGAAAAAATGTTGACAAAGACGCTAAACCCGAACACACACACGCACGCACACATACACACTACTTATAAACGCTTCTGTCTGCTGGAAACATTGTACATGGGTATTCTTCTAAGGCATCGTTAACACTGTTTTCTATATGAGATGTATGATATGTCTTATAAGTATATATTAGTAACAGGAAATATTTAAAAGTCTGGCTACCGATAAACCTACATTTTCATACGGAACATAAGCCGGCTGTGTCATAGCAGAATTCATTTGATGTTGTTCTAGAATAATTCTATATGAAATGAATGTGTCTTGTCGAAAATATGGCAAATGTTCATTCCAACTTATTATAATATGCAAATTATCCAATTGTCCTTTTCTTTTAAGATTGGCGTTTATTCAATAAATAACACATCCTGTGTATAACAGATATTTTAGCTGTACTGAAAACGGCTTAGATTACGCAACGTGTTCTGATACATTAAGCCTTAACCTCCCCTGATTACAATGTAAAGTAGACTGGCTGTATAATTACAATATCGTATTGTGTTTTGCTGTGACTTCTTTGATCATGATATTTTTAAAAATCTCAGAATAGTTCAAATAAATTTCGTAAAACAATATTTGTGTTAATATTGATTCTTTTGCGGCTTTGTGTGACAGAAACTTCGATATTTTGTTTTATTTTCAATCTTATCAGTACTGTAGCAGTAACTATATAGATGACTACAAAAGGTATGGCCCGTGTAATAGTGTACCTCCTTTTGAAGAGTATTCAATTCCTGCAATAAACCTACTTTGACTTAAATTTTTCAGGGGGCATAGGTTCAAACCCCACTGGGACCAATTTTGTTTCCCTTATGTTCCTGTTTTTAGTAAGATTTTTACTTTTTTTTCAAAACTTGTTATTGATTTATTGTACAAAGTTTTTTTTTCATTTGATAAGTGATTTCTTGCTGTTCAAAATGAATTTACCTCTGAAACAGGAGGGAAAAGAGTTCAACATCAGATTCTTCAAAAAAAATACTGAGTTACCTCTATTCTGCTTTTACTATTTATATTACATATTGTGGAAGAAATGTAGGTAGGTTTTACTCCTGTCCCAAGGTTATTCTTGAACGAAGTGAGCAAAATTTAAAACATTCTCAGAGGATTCGACCTTAATTTTTCAATGTTGAAGTTAGTTACTTGAGGCACCCTAGAAAAAATGATACTCACAGTTTTGTTTTGTGCTTTATAATTGTTCATTATACGTAATGTCATATCGCAAATATTATTCTAAATTTGTTTGTACAGTTAAAGAAAGTTTTATAGTTACGCCATATAAGCCATGATAAATAACAAATAATATAATAATATAATACCCACCTTGTCTGTATTCTGTTCATGAATTTGAGAATAAAAGGGGCCGCCGTGTCCGAGTATTTAAGGTCAAACACTACCTTGACAATTCACTTAGTGTCTAGATTACTTTATGTGAAGAGGTCGCCTGACTGGATTATGCAGTGTCTATGGTTCTACCAGGGTGCCTGTAAATGTCTGCAGTAATGCCCGAAAGGACACCTAGAAGAACTTGCCGTATGACCGTCAGTCTAAACGATTAGTAGACCCAACAGAAATCGAGAATACGGATTCTTATTGATTATGCATATTTTTTACACTAGTCTACCAGCCTATATATCGGGATCACGGCGTCCCGTGTTCGATGTCTAATATGGATTTAGTTTTCAGCCGAATTTGATTTTCATGCTAATGGCATAAAATGGTATTTCTTTATAGGAAAACCATTTTAACTTAAATGATATTTAACCTATATTTTAAATAAAAATAGTTCCAAATAGAAAGATACATATTTCGATACAGATAACTCTGTATCTATTTGACACCAGTCAGGCAATTGCATGTAACTAAATAACTAACATATTCTAAATTTAGCCGAATACAACTGAAGAAAATGCATTGTTCCACCAGATGTTCCTTCTATAACGTAATGCAGTAGTACTGGAATGCCTTTAATATTGGACACGTTATAGAATGTTCATTTATATAATATAGACATCTTAATTAATTCGAATATAAAATATACATAAACAAGGAAATTAACTATATTATAGATTTCGTCATAAAATACTTCGACACCTGACACTGGAATCATTTTTAGAAAGGCGTCGACTCATAAACTATAATTATATTTTAACTTCTATGCTAGTTGATATATCGACCGAAATCGTCAAGATATGCTATGATAAGAAGTGATTATACGAAATGGCCACAGAATCAAATTCTCATTATAGCTGAATTGGCAGCCATCAACCTTACGTTCTGTCTAGTCTAATTCAATTTATCTCGCAGTTGATGAACTCATCTTTTGTTCTTTATAGAGGAACCGTTTATTTTGTTACAGTTCCTGTGTCCCATAGATAATATCTGCCAAAATGATATTTCCTCATTTTTCTAATGATGCTATTTGCCAAAATTACCCTGGGATTAAATCTAGTGTTTGTATGCTAATATCCTTCATATCTGCAGTCATCTTTTAAATATATTGGCAATGTAGTCTTTATGTCTTGTTCTCTTGTTTTTCTGTGTTATCTAATTGTATTACATTGTCTATGTACTTGTGTGTAAATACACGTATTTGCAAATTCTTTCGTACACATATGTACATTTTCTGCTTTTGGAGGCTGCGTTATTAAAAGGCGGCTGTTCCTATTTGAATGTTATCCTTTTCATTTTGGTAAATGTGTCATGCATATCTTTATATACGTCAGACCGATAGCAAAAGATATTGGCCCTCGGTCCTATGGACATTAGGCAATTTTATTACTATGGACAAATCAGCTATTTAATTAGTGTATATTGTATACATCAAAATACTAAAAAAGTATGGTACCTTATATTGTGGGCGGATAAGTGGATTATTATCAATGGAAGTTAAATTTATGATTAATGTGTTTCAATATAAAAATGCTTTGCTTCAGCTGGTGGAGTGTGGTTAAGCAAGTTTTATATCAAGTTCAGCATTAAATAAGTTTATAAGAGAGTGATGGCAAATAAAGTAAAATAATATCTTGCATAAATTATTCTGACACGTGTTATGCCGAAAATTATGATTGAATGTTATAGGTATTATAATGGCACTATGGCATTATGTCAAAATGATAAAACACCGTTCCAGATTATCTTCGTTATTTTTCTTCAGTGGAAAACCATACAGTTTATAGAATAACAAGTTTTTCAAAGGTTATCCTGCCGTTAACAATTAAAATACATACATTTAAAAGAGTATCAAATTATTTTCTAGTGGAGAACCACAATTTTATCACTTGGAAATTCAGATCTCTTCCTCTCGAAACCTGCTGTCTTGAAATTATATTTGCTCTCAACATCTAATAACTGACCAATTAAAATGACCCTTATTGTGACTGTAATCAACAGTATAAACCAATAAAATTCAAGAATGCGTACATGGTAATGAAATTACAAATATTTAAAATGTTAACAAGTTTTGACAGCAATCAACAACTTATCAGTCAGGAAGTCTTAATGTTTAAATTATCCAGATGATCACAATGACCTTATCAAAAACACATTTAGAATGAAATCTGTAAAATGAAGCCCTTTAGCACATTCCCAACTATCAAAGATTAAAGTGCATAAATGTGTCAAAGTTGAGACAACAATAGAGTTTTGACAAGTGTCATGAAAACATAAAGACTTTTCATTACTTAAAATTTTAGCAACATAAACTTATTGAATAATTTATCCTTATTCTATATTTAAAAAAAGACAACCTTTTTTTTTGCTTACTGATTTTTAACGATTTTTCACAGCACAACACAAGTTCTATGTATGTTTTCTCGAAAGTTTGGAAAGGTTTGCTATCGTACTTGCAATGTAACTTTCAAGTTTACAATATTTTCATTCTCTCAAGGGTGATATATTAACCAGTTTCTGTCGAAACATCAAACGTTTTGTAATATCACAATTACAAATCATCATTTTCCTAATGGGGTATTTGTCTAAATTATTTCGTAGTGTTTGTATAAAACAACACTAACCCTTCTAATGCTGACTAATGCTTTTTCCCACAGCCTGCTTCTAAGAGCTATTGTAGTGTTATTGTTACAGGTTGGGACTAGCCAGACGGATAACATATAACAAATAATAAAATTACAATTCATTTATTGACATAATTCTAAATTTTATGAATTTGATAAATATTTCAATAAGTAATTTTACTTAAATCTAAAATTTGAATAAATTAAATGTTGTTGTAATTGTTAATTATTAAACTGTTTATCAATCTGTAATTTGTTCAAGAACAAGAAGATTCAACTTTTTGATTATTGAATATTCCTTTTACGATGGTTATTGATTTGAAGAGAAAATGTTCCTTTTACGTATGTAGATTTGAAGAAAATATTCCTTTTATGTCCTTGGAGTACTCCAGAACCTGAGAAATCACATAAATATAATTGCATCAATATCATTAAAATGACTATAATTAGTAGAAGGGATTAAAACTGATTTTGTTCTCCTTTATAATATATATATATTGTGCAATACACTTCCAGCTCATAATATACAGCATTATTCTGCGTTCAAATTTACATACACACAACTTCATGCATTTTCCAGCATACAATTCATTGCATTGTCTTGCATATACTATGCATTTTCTTGCACTTAGTCTAGTGCATTTTCTTGCAATTAGCCTCTTTCTTGCACAATAATCAGTTTAAGTTAACTCTCAATAATGCAACATTTTTTATTTGAAAAAGTAATTGAAATTAGAAACTAGAATAGCTTGTGGAATATTCTGGAACAACAAATTCCTTAATAAATAGAATACAAAAAAGAAAGCTTCTTTACCCAGGAGTACCCTTAACAATCATCTCTCAGTGTTTTATTTTAGAATTTAAATATTTTTCTACTTGAAGATGTGACCTTCGAAAGGCAAGCCCAACGTGAACTAAATTTACTCCAAGCAATCTATTTAACAGACCAAAATGTCTAATAAAAGATTTAAAGCACCATATAAAATTAGATAAAATTTGTGAAATTAAAAATGTGACAGTTATTTCATACTTCTTTCAAGCTTTTTTAGATGCATTTGATTTTATATACAGTTCTGACCTGGTAATACTTGAAACACATAATGCTAGCTTGATGAAATAATTGTATCCGTATGTCAATTAAATGAAATGATCTCCAACTATGCTTGATATAAGTTTCATTGGATTTGTAGGTAATATAATTACATACAAACATGAAACAGTTATCGTGATGGATGAATGAGACACACAGATTAAACACGTTATAATATTTTCAAGAACCACACACATATTAGCCGTTAGATAAAGCGTCTGAAACAACTCAAACTAGCCAATAGAAGAATTAACGTAGTATTAACGTTAACGTAGACCAGATAAAACATTTCACGTACCTGGCAAACATATTAACATAATTATTAGAATTACCATTAAAAAGGATATTCTAAGTGCTTATCAATATTTTCATTGAATTCAAGAACTATTATCGTGTATATTATATTCTGTAGTATGTCTCTAGCGATTCAGTTTTAGACAAAAGGAACAAATTTATGCACTTAATTAGTTCATTTTTTGTCACTGTGACACTGACACAAGGAGACTTTCTAGCTTTTGATGGTGGCGGTTATCCCTGCCTCGTCTGTCCGGACATTATTTCAGTCACGAGCGGGATGTGGGTAAAACACAACCACCATCCATGAGTCCACAGAATGTCTTCAAACCCGCAGTGATGAGGGGCAAGGAGTTTAAAGTCAAAGACCACTGGACTACGGAAGCACCTCGTGAGTTTAATGAAATATTTATTTGTCAATAGATATCGATAAGACTTTACTTTATATTTCTTGTACAAAATTAAGTATTTGTCTATTGTTCTATCAATCTCAAATCTGGTATAATATTAATAACTATGTTACTTACGACCATTTACACATCTTTTATAAGACCTTTGTAGATAACATAGCGCAACTCAGGACAACAAAGTCAGTCTGATTTGTCCTGTTTATTATTACAACACCTATCACGCCTTAAGCAGGACTCTTTTTGTACAGAATAATTGCATGACTGCCATGATTCCCAGGACACAAAAACAACACTGATAGACAGAGTACGGGGCTACATTGTACGGCTACCACATAACAAGTTTACGTATCGTCTCATACATCTGGACTGACAGCTATGGGATTAACCATAAATATTTCTGTCTTCAGAAATACAAAGACTGATTACATTCAGTCATGTCACGAAATGTTGAGATCTTTTCTAACTTGATTATGTTGTCTTAATAGTATCTCTTTGTAACAGAGCTGTCTTTGCTAAGATTCAATATCTCTAGTATTATTTTTCAGTGTTTTGTTCACGACAGATTATGGTAACGCAGCGGAAACACTTCAAAATATTTTAGGTATTATATGCATATTTTAATTTGTTACTAGAATATCAATTAAAGTATTGTTATAAAGACTTAAGGTTTAGAATAAACCTTGAAAAATGTCATATTCGTCCGAACATGTTTCTTTTTTGCCCGATTGAGATGGTAATGTATACTGGAGATATGGAATATCGAGAAAAAAAAACCTTCGTTTCTGTTATTTCTTTATTATTATCATGTTGACTCGCGCATATTTTAATGCATTAGTGAATTATTTTAGCAGAGATGTGGAGGGAATATTTTTACTTCCCAAAACAAATTCTCGTAAACTTTTCTCAATATTTGTTGTATTTGTGTAGAAAAATTCACCTGTTTAGTTGGGAACTTAGCGGACATGTATCAGACAAATATAATCATTTCTTTATTTTTGAGATATCCATTAAGAAATGATATGTAAATTTATTATGCAGTAGTCCATTATGTTCCTTCATCTTGCATTATATTATTTTCTATATCTGAAACATTCCAAGGGAGATTCTTATTAATAATAACAAATTAAACGTGTTTTAAGATGCTCTTACTTCCTTACATTTTGAGAGGTTACAGTACTATTGAATTCATCAGGCAATCGCCGATATTAAAGTCTGTAGTCCACACTCCCTAGATCAAAATAATTTATTATCCCACTTGTATGTAACACTGCTTTTGAAATATCTGGGTCAAGACAATAGTTTTGATGAGAAATACAATATCTAGTTAGAATTAGTCGCCCCGACTTCATCTCAGTGTTGTTATATTTTCTGGTCCTTCGGGATCATTGATTTCAACTCATTTAGATTTGAAGATTGAACTGCTTAAGCCGGTGCTAGGGGGCGTGGGCCGTGTTGCATTTTCCATTACTGCTCATGAACAGACTCAATCAAACCGAGTCTGCAATTTTCACTGTTTGCTTTGTTTTCGGTGCTTCCGAGGGATCTACTTTCCAGATTTTATTATAATACTGTTGAGTACCTATCAGTTCTCCCTGAAACAGACGTAAGATTGGGAAAAATAGACCTACTTTCCGTACAATTGTCAAAGAAGAAGAGCTCACTCAACAATGCTTGTGGTTTCTTGTGACAGTTAGTCTGTCTACTTCCCAGCAATAAAGTTTTATTGAAAATTTACATTTATATTAAAAAGAAACAACAGTTTCTGTAAACAGATCATGAATCTTTACCACAAGTGAACACATTTAGGACAATGGCAGTCTCAGATTAGGTTGTCGTTAATGAACTTCTAGTAAACGTCCTTACATTACTAAGAAATATCAAAGAAAAATATGCAGTTGAGTCCGAGAAAGCTTAAAACAGTTTATGTTTCATTTTATATCCTCTGTCAATTATGATTATCATTTTGGAAATTACGAGATTTTAAAGAAATAATATTATATTTTCTCCATGATCAATCTGAAGACTGATATTTATTCCTTATGAATCTGTTTATTTTGAATATTGTGTTAGGGCCTGCTAGAAATATATTACATAATAGTATAATGAGATTGATACAGAAAACATTAGAACATTTAATTATTACAAATCCCAAAAGTATAAGTTATAAGTTTCTATTCTACCTAATACACACATGTACCTTTAACGTTCAATACAAAAGGTACTGGAATGTTGCATATACATGTAATATTATGAAAACTCTTGTGTATTTAAAAGATATGATACTTACGTGTAGTCTTACGGCAGTAAAAGCACTTGTGATACGACAACGTTAATAATTATTTTTCATTTTGTTCCGTTCACGGCCAGTTAGACAGACAAAGCCTTGTTCATGCGCTTGATCAGCATGGGTGGTATACAGCATCTTAATCTGATCTGTGACTGAAAACTATCCAATCAATCTGCTACAATCAGTTTATCTGTAAATGTCAAAGCTTTTGGTTCACAGTTAGCGCAGCATTTATACAAACTAATGAGGTTGAACACAACGGTAAATTTCCCCAATATGCTTCCTTATAAATCACACAAAATATAGTTTCCTAGCAAATGAAAAGTTTATCAAAGACAAAACATATATCAATAAACGTCTGTCTATAGCGAGTCTACAATAAAACCTAGTCACTTTATTCTTATTTCTTAGGCGAGCATTTAAGGAAACTATAAATATCTCATCAGATTCCTTGAAAGACGTTTGGATTGCACTTTAAGGATCATAGTTTAATTTTACAGAATTTCATATCAACTTCTTCCGTGCCGGAAATACACTTACTACTTGATTTTATCTTAAAAGCTGGAAGTCAACCTGCTCTGTAAGTGTTTTAAATTTGCATACAATTTACAGTTGCATTTTTCAATTATTTTTAATGATGTCATAATATTTTGTTAAAATATTTTATTTTTAATTTATCTATGTTGCGGAAAATGTTTGTACATATTCTAAGATATACAGTTTTATTACTTTGGAAATATCATTAAATATCACCTTTATTCATAAAATAGATATAGTCCAGAACGCACCGCAAATCGCGCAGCAATACACGTGAACTTGAATGGTTAATATGATAGTCAAATATGAAAATATCTTTATTTTGTAGTTGCATTCATATTTCTCTTTAATGTTTGTATGTATATACAATGTTTTATTGCTAACAAGGCAATATATATTTTAAAGGCCCGGAATGAATATTTGCATATAACAATTATGGAAGATTATATTTTATTTATTAAAAATTCTTCATTAACTAATCTTCCGATTTCTAGATACCACAATGTAGGAAACAGAAGTTTTGCAAGGAGGAGCTGCACTTAAAAATATGAACGAAATATGTTCTATTATATATAATTGTTCATTTTCATAATCATTTTCGCAAAAACTTAAATGTCTGCTTACTAGTATATGGCAAAATTACAATGGTAGTTCCTCAATTGATTTTCTTAATGACAAGGCTACAGCTTCCTCCAACAGAACACAATATAAAGTCGACAACTCTGCTTGTGAAGATATATGAAGCTTGTGACATCAGCTCTCAATTTATAAAAAAAGTATTTACAGCATCGCATCATCTTTGCAAACATAAATTGCGCTTAATAATTAATATGAGTTTGAATTCTAAATTACACCAAATTGCTGTGAATGATACATACTCCTTTTTTACGTCAATGTCTCAAGAAGTGGGGGTTGTGGGTGAGGGGTGGCCATAGGTAAGATTTACTTCAATGCTGCATTATTAATTTTTCAACATTTCGTTTAAATAATTTTCATCACCAAACGCGCAAAGTAATAAAGTGACCATTATAATATGCTGTGATTGTGTTTCCATCCTTGCTTAATCAATGAGGATCTGTAAAAAACATAAAAGGCTCTTGACTCTTTATATAATGCAAAATATTTGTCTTAGTTATTCCGAAGATGCAATCGTTAATGAAACTATCATTTATACATCCAGATTGCCTTCTGCTTTGTCGATTAACATTTGTTCAGCTTTTTACCTAGTCAGTATTCACAGCTCTTAGTGTAATATTGAAAACCGTTGCACTCAAGATACATAAACGTAACACGCTGTTGTATCTTGATGAAATTACTTTCATGTTCACTTCCTATACCAAACATTTATCTTACTTGTGTGAGGATATGCTTTGTTGGATTTGTCCTGTTGCTATTTAATTTGAAACCGCAAGTCTGTACTGTTGTTGTTTTTATTGTCTGCTTTTAAGTGGCAGCGAAATTGTTAATGTCATACAGAGTTTAAGTGGTTACAGTGGTTAAATGGTTGTGTCTTTATAGGCATAGTTTCAGGCAAGAGGGACATCTGGATAGCACTTAGACTATTGACTTCCGCAAGCCAGCATTGGATGACTTCCTCACGTAACTCTAACCTTCTTATGTAACGGGTAATTTCCATTATAACAACCCGGTTACGGAGACCTTTTTAAATGTAACTCAATGGTATATTTTACAAATATAATGCAACATATTGTTTTGGAATAGATTTACCATAACTTATAAACATTGATGAATTTGTCTCATTTTAGAACAATAATTTGTTGTTGAGCATATAACATTATCAAAATGTCAAGGTTCAGTGCATTCTTCGCCCGAGTTATAAAAGTCACTAAAAGTTTTTGACTTCTTGTTTATAAGGCAATACTAAGTACACGTGGTGAATATGCACAAATATCATGCACAGAAATAAGGGCATGGCTCTTTAACGACATTTATTGTTTTTGTTATTATTTTCTTTGTATTTTTTAACTCGTTGATAACATCATATTATTCATATGCATTTTGGAAAATTTGATAATGGTTTAAAGTCATTAAATGAAAAAGAAGAGTTTATAAATATATAACTTAATTTTATAGATGTTATTAATATCATATTGTTCTAAGGGTATACAACCTTCAAAAGGTTGTCATCAATTGATAAAACAATTAGTACCTGCTGCGTTCGAACACTTAAATCTGCGTGAACTTTGTTCCATGTGAATGTCTTTTTGAAAGAACTGCATTATGGCTGAAAAATCTTCTATCTCTTTATAGGAGCTTTGGTCGTTCTGTTCGAATACCATATTATCTACCAAGATTATGCGTTGGGGGAACAATGTTGAATGCTAGACTGTAAATTAAGTAAACCGAGTAACAACATATCATCAGTGTATCAATTACATCCATATCCAGTTAGAAGGTCAAATGATATTGTTTCTATTTTGGACAATTTTTTTAATGTATCAGGTTAAAAGAAATACTGGCATAGTTCACTCCGGTCTCCGAATTCTCTTACTTTTCATTTCTTAATTTAGTCTTAATTTCGTATTTCTTTTTAATTTATGATAGCTCAGTGTCTGCGTAAACATTACAGCAACATACCAGATATTATGTACATTCTGCTATATCAAAGCAGTACAAAATCTTTCATGTTTTTTTCTGATATTCTTGTTTGTTCTGAATGTAATACAAATACCTAATACAAAAATTGTAAATCATAACTGAAACAGAAACCTTTTGGTTTCAAATTAAATATAGTATTTGATGTCTACTGCTTCCGCCGATACTTTTCTTACTTTTTACACTGCATCTATGTGGAAAATGTGGAGAAACTTTTTATGTTAACTTTGCAAGATATTATTTTAAGAATGATTTGTTTTAATGTTTTATTGAGCACATTCAAATACATACTTAGATTTGTTTTTTCAAGTTTTACTTGCTAATAACCTTGATGTAGTTCTTGCAGTTAAAGATACAGTATATCTATAATGGTTAGATTACACGACTAAAAAAATGTTATATTTATCTTCTTTGCCTAATTTTTTTTTTAAAGCTCATCTTGCATCACTAATTGGCAATTTAGGAGAGCTTGGGAAAAAGTCGAATCTTAGCGTGCATAATATCGAGCTATCCTCGACGATAAATTATTTTGCAGATTTAACAAACTTAACTCTTTATATTCGTTTCAAATATATTTCGGTTGGAATAAGTAGTGTTGCGCATATTCTCTAGACGTTCTGCTCAATCGAGTTTAAGCAAGGTTATGAGAGTGAACATACCAGTCTTGTATTATTGCATTTTGATCAAATTTTCATATTGCATAGTGTGTTCCTATCAATTTTCTTTAAAGGTGTTTCTATGTTTGATATTTTGTCGTTTTGGGAGCAAGTCCTTTTTATGAAAGTCATTTGAAATTCAAGTGCCGGGAAAGCCTTGGCTTGTTTAGTTGTGCGTATTGTAGAGATTTTCCGTTAAGCGATTTTAGCGAAGACTTTAAAAGTATTGTTCTTGGTCTTGGTACAAACGTCATATTTGTGTGACTATTTAAACATTTAACAGACATTTATATGATAAAAGTCCAAAATTAGATCATTTGGAAACATAGGATGCCAGCAGACAAAACATCAGCAGACTGGTTTCAAATGATTCTGTTTATGTCATTGACATGTCATTGACATGTCAGAAAATGTACAATATCCTTCACGCCACTATCAGCAGCTAAAGTTGAACTTCATGAAATAGATACATTGAAAAGAGTCCAAAGGGACAAGAACACATTACAACTTTTTTCATTTCTTTTAGTTACAGTGCATACTCTTTGTTTTTGTCCTGGTTTGTAGTTTCACTATCTTAGAAATTCAAGCATACATTATAATACTCTTCCTCCTAAGGGAACACACAACCTAAATATGTGTAACTACAGTGTTATGCGCATAAATATCTGTATGACAATAGGATGTATATGAGATTAAATAGTTTGCGTCAAAGGTATGGGAAGCTGTCTATGTATTCGCGAGTACGGTCATGTCTGGCGATCTGTTGAGTTTCCACGTTGTCTATTCAAATGCTGAAAATATATAGGAAGGAAATAAGGTCGTCTGTTTGAGTTCTTATATTTCTTTCTAATATGTAAGACTTTTATTTTCTTCATATGTATTTATGTAATTATTTCTGTTGCTATGTTACTATCTTTAATTCTTTTAACATTGTCACAGCCATTAACTTTTGTCATACGGTGATTAGTACAAATAAAAACCAGCATGTAGTGTATTAACCTTGCAAATGATTTTAGCAACATAATACAATGATTGACTGTTTTTATAAAACAGAAGATAGAGATCTAAATCTGTGTTATACACTACTGGATGCACATGCCATTAAAAAGGTCATGAAATTGGCCTTAATTTTTTCAAATGTTTTTAACAGAGTTTTAACAGGTCACCATTAAAATTCACCCATTACTTCGTACTATTTATTGGGATTTTCATGACCATAGTTTTAATGCCATACATTAAAAAGCCATGAAATAAGTATATTAAAACCTTGGTAAAATATACCTTGTTAAAATGACTTTGATGGCCATGAAAAGCTACTTAAAATAAACCATAACAATAATTTAATAGGCACCTTAAAACTCCACGAAAAATTTTAATTGGCATTAATGTGCCATTAAAAATGTATCCCTTAATTCCACATTAATTAGTAAGAACTAATGGGGTCATTAATTTTTTTAATACTCTGTTAATGGCCGTTAATTATTTAAAAAATGTTTAATTGTCTCATTAAATATGTCAGATTCAATCTTAATGGATTCGTAATATTTGAATGGTATATCAAATTAAGGGCGATGAAAATTTGCCATCAGAATTAGACATCTTAAGATAATCAATTTCATATTGATATTTGCCGTATTGATTTAAACTACGTATTACTATACATGTACTGTTTTGTAAAATGCTAGAAAAATATTTGTTTCTTCTTTTTTCTCTCATTATCTCATTATTTTGTAATGTAAACACATGTAACAGCCTCGTACAAAAATTTGTCATATTGTATCCTTATTCTGTCATATGTTCATATGAAATGATAAAGTAAATGGATATTGTATTGTATTGTTTTGTACTGAGAAGAGTTTACAGGTACCGGTTTAAAAGATCAAGTGACCATGTGGGTAGTTTTAACTATTCAACATTTTAATATTGACAAACATTCTGATCAAGTTTTTATTGGTACAGACATTAGGCATCAGGTGTATTAAAAAAAAACTGTTGATGATAATGTCAGCGCACAATGGGCAATCACAATTTAGCTCTACTTCAAGCACTTTGTGCTCAGGTGCATGTACTTAAACAGCTAAGAGCAAATATTTGAGGGATTGCATCACAAGTTGCTTCCCCCTCCCCAATCAAGCGTACCACACCCATGCCCCAAATGAATTTAAATCAGACTATAAAATTTCACAATCATGTGTACTGTTCACTTCTCTATAAACCTTAGTTTCTACTCAAGGATTGGAAAATTTGAAAATCTATAATTGGTCTGAACACATTTTAATGTAATTCCTTACCCCACCCATTTTCTTATACAAATGCTGATTATTTGGACAGGAAAAACAAAAAAACAGAAAAAAATGGCATGCATCAATACGTGTTTACCCTTACCAAAATAATGTAGATTAATGTTATCCAATAAAGTAATATGTTTTCATCCGAGTTTCATTGAAATAAATTCGATTTTTGTAGGAACACAATTTGGCAAACATTTGAAAAAAATGGCGTAACTGCATCAAGGGGAAATAACTCTAACGCAACTAAATATAACATCATGATATATTATAGACGATGTGTGCGTAGTATGTATTTATTGTCATTAAAGTCCATTTTAGAACAATATGGGACTGGAATTATAAGCATTCAATGGGAGTGCAAGCCAAAAACCAAAAAAGAAAATATACGAATCACATATTACAAAATGTAGGATTTAATGGGCATCAAATTGCTGTAAAGGGCCATTAAGTTTACTCTTAAATGAAATCGTACAGAACCTGAAGATTTAATGGGCATTAAATCAAATTTAAGGGCCATGAATAATCCTGTTAAATTCAAAATATACAGAATGTCACTATTTTTTCATAGCCATTAACTATTTTAGCTATCAAACTAAATTTTTAATGGCATGATTCATGGTCAAATATGGGTGTTTTACTGGTATTTTAACATGTAACCCATTAATATTTGTATCATAGCTCGGTGTTTTTTCTTAACAAATTTGGTGCAGGTAATTCGTATACACTGAGAACAGGGTGCGGTAAATAAAAGTGTGCAGGTATTTAATACCCGCACGCTAGTTACCGCACTGTTAGATAGGAAAGTATGCCAGCGTGTCTGGAACAGTAGACAGCGAAGTGTATTTTATTGATTTTCTGCTCTAGCATTGGTTTATTTTACCTGGGCTTTACACATTTGTAAAGCAAGGATTTTAAGTACTCACTGAACTGCTGTATATGGCAATGTGGAACGCCTACAATTACCATATATGGATGGCTATGATACAAAACAGAAAGAACATTAAAACTCTCGGGTAAACGATTTATACTCGGGGGCTACGCCCCCGCGTACAAATCGTTTACCCTCGAGTTTCAATGCTCTTTCTATTACAGTGAAACCTGTTAAATAAAGTGATGCAAGAATTAATGGGGTTAATTAATGATTTTTCCTATTTTAATGGATATTTTACAGGGTTTTAAAGCATGTTTAATGGTATGTGCATCCAGTAGTGATAGTGCTTTTATTTAAAAGTAACTACAAACAATTCGTAGCATTTGTTCATAGCAGAGCTACCGGCGCCGCGAAGCGGCGCCGACAGCGTCGCATTACGGTTAGACGTGTGAAAAAGAAAATGAATAGAGAGATCTAACTGTGTATACTATCGAGTTGAAAATTCGTGGTACTTTTTGGAATCGGCGTTGTTCGGATTTTTCCATGCGTACTATGTACATAGTAATTAATCAGTAAAGACGTCAGTAGACGCTTACTGTTTACGGTTGACAAAAGCGTCTCGCTTACTGCTTTGAATATTGAATAAAAATGTAAATGAGCGTTTGATAATAAGAAATTAGTGCTAAATACATTTTCTATGAAGAAAAAAGAAATAAAATACAATAATTTCATTTTGAAACGACTTTCGTCACGCTGCCATTACTGAACTTTATTATATATACTTATGTTTGTCCCGATGACGTCATAGCTCCACAGTGGTGTAGTGGTTAGCGAGTTCGCGTTGAAATCCAGAGGTCGTGAGTTCGAGCCTCACCTGAACCAGATTTTTTTTTAATTCCTTTTTTATTTCAGTCTTTTTTTGTATTATTATAAGTTTTGAAAATATTGTATAACTAAAGTTCATGTAAAATTTAATAAATGTTTATAATTTTGATGTCAGGTTCCAATGCAGTGCCTGTGCAGTAGTCAGTAGACATTACTTAAAAAAAATAGCTTAAAGATCAAAATATACAGGCATTGAACTGTGAAAAGCAATTAATGCTCTTCTTCCCCTTTACATATATTTCATCCGTTAGCTTTAAAATCACTAACCAGAGTTTATAAAAATAAAACTAAAACTATTGGCGATGAATTATCAAAAAACATCAAAAAGGTTCTTACTGCCATCCCTATTCTCTAGTGCTAAAAGATTAACCATAAAAAAGCCATAGATTGTGAACTTAAAAGTTCTGTAAATAAATAGGTGTTTTCGAGAATTTCGGCAAACACTGTTTTTCTCTAGGTAAAATTCTGATCATTAACTTTTAAAAATTGCTAGTCTTTTGGGTTTAAAACAAGCTTTGTACAGTTATGTAAATGATTGTAATTTTCCCATACTAGGCGTCTATTATAGCAGTATTTTTGACTAAATGTTGGACACATTCTTCCATCCAAAAAGAACCAAAATTTAACAATAATGACATTTAAAAGAATTACAATAGTCATTTCCAGGATTAAATTCTAATTTCTATTAACTTTGGAATTGGAACATTAACTTTTTACATTAAGTCCTCATTGCCAAACATTTACACGCAAAGAGACAGAATTCCTTTGGCTCTTGGTCTAATGAGATTCTGTTAGGTTTAAAATTTTCAAGATTCAAGCTTTTCAATTTGAAGGAGATATCATTTGTGACTGGTTTCCAGTATGATAATAATTTATGTAAAATTGTGACTGGTTTCCAGTATGATAATAATTTATGTAAAATTTTTGATGCAGTACGTTTTAATAAGAATAACAGAATTACATTTTTTTTCTTTATCTTGGTGCCGATTTTAATCTATATCGAACTTTCTTTTGATTATATGAGCCGTGCCATGAGAAAATCAACATAGTGACTTTGCGACCAGCATGGAGCCAGACCAGCCTGCGCATCCGCGCAGTCTGGTTAGGATCCATACTGTTCGCTAACAGTTTCTCTAGTTCTAATAGGCTTTGAAAGCTAACAGCATGGATCCTGACCAGACTGCGCGGATGCGCAGGCTGGTCTGGATACATGCTAGTTGCAAAGCCACTATGTTGATTTTCTCATGGCACGGCTCATATATAGAATATCTTTCGAATTTTCACATGTCAAGAATTAATCTTGATGCAGTCTAAAACATGCATTCAGAAATCATGAATTATCATTAATATTTATAATTTTAATATATCTAATAAACATAAACTTCCTAAACAAATCCATAATTCCAACACCACTCCTTTAATTTTTAAGGTCACTAGTGAGTTTTCAAGGGAGCTCTGCCTTTTAGGTAGCACCTAATTTCATATTAGTATGTAAGCGGAGAAATAGTTTGCAGAAATGCTTTATACAGTATCATCGATAAGACTTTTATGTGAGTACAGTGATGGAAGAATGTTATATCTGTCAGTTGTAGTGCAATTTTTATATATTTTCCAGTATCTTGTGTATAAAAACGCTGTTATATGGACGTAAAACCTAAAATCAAAGGCAGTACGTATGGATTAAATCGATTACCATTGCCCCTTGAAAATGTATTTAAAACGTAAAGCTTGTCTATTTGAGGTTAACGGTAAACGCTTAACAGTAATTTTGACAGCTAATATAAATGATGTAATTACCTAGTGAATCGAAATCTAATTTCACGTCTGTTACCATATCTGTAATTTCGTTTAACGTTATTATCCAGTCAACTGAAATCTAGTTTGATGTCTGTTACCATGCCTACAGTTCCGTTTAACGACGCTAAATGTTAGTACATGTAAAAAGCTATAAATTTTAGGTTAAAGCATAATTTTAATTATCTAAACAATTTTATATATAAATTGTACTTGGACAGAAATGGAAAGAAATACAAAGGTCTTATTTGACGCAAAAAGGTCATATTCAGTCAAACAATCACACTACAAAATCATCTACAGAAAGAGACTACAAAATCATCTACAGAAAGAGACACAGTAGTGGTAGTGTATGTCTGTTCATTTCTGATTTTATATTGCTATTATTTCATTATTACAATGCTACCAAAATGCCAGGCACAAACCTTTAATATGCCATCAGGACAAATTTACATTAAATGAAAAGGAAAATATTCTACAATGCAAAATCAAATTGGGATGTATTTGAATCTACAATTTCAGCGATATTGCCTTATTTAGTGTCTGTAAATCACAAGAATTCCTTATTGTAACTTGTTTTCTTTGCAAAGCGTTCCCGATAAAATGAGTAAGAGTTGTGGCGGTCTTTTTAATCGTAAATCTATACAAGAATTAGATATGGATATGGTGCCTACTTTTTAATTTTGCATTTTGGCAGTTCCTGTGATATGCAGGCTCCATAACCTCAGATCCCCTTTCTAAATTCCAGTTTATTTAGTTCTGCTCATTGTTTTCTCGTTTAGGGCAAACCCATTATTTTAACTGGGGACCATACGCCGCTTTTCATGGAATTAAACACTAGTGTAGCATTGAAGGTTCCATGTGCACCGCCGTATGAACACATCTGCGGATGTCTCTAAATTGTTTTTTGTACATTTCGCATGTGTAAATGTTGAGTTCTGCTCAACCCGGAGCTAGAGGGCGTGGACGGTAGCATGCATTTCCACTACCGTCCATGAACAGGCTCAATCAAACCGAACCTGCAACATTTTCGTTTTTGTTGTGTTGAGCGACCTGTGGAGTTTCCACTTTTTCTATTCCTTATATTTTGTGAAGATTTTTTACATCTTTACGAGCGCTTCATCTGTATTATCCTGACGACATTATTGCAGTAATAGGGGCGTTCTTGAAATATAGAACAGTCATTCCATAATAAATAATGACAAGAAAAATTATTTACTTGATGACATATTCAAAAGAAGCAAATAAATGTATTCTTCTTTTGGAAGGAAAATGAATCTTAAATATTGAATAATTGATATGGTTTGGCGCAAATAGTGAAAACGACTACCGTGTGACCAACAATCACGTTTCCGATTATCTATTTGCTTTCACACGTTTGTGTATTTATTGTATCGTATTTTACATCTTGCTTGATAGCCATGGTATTAACCATCAATCTTTATGTCTCCGAGGATACGGACACTGATATGTTAAGAACACGTCATGAATTATTGGAAAGTTTATCTTCGTTAGGTAGTTGACATCCTTGTTATTAACATACATCTTGTACTGAAAAGTTTCACCAATTTATGTGTTCACAAAATGAATTTTCTTGTATGCATAAACTCTCGCCCCCCCACCCACCCCCCCCCCCCCCCCCCCCACCCCCCCCTCCCCCACCCCCAACACACACACACACAACCCCATTAAGCATTGTTATAAGAAACTATATGCAATGGTTTACTTATCTCATTGTAATATGATTACAAGGGATGTTTTAAAAGTTATGATATTGTCCTCATAACTTTATTTCAACTGAATAGGCCAAGTTCATGACACATCCATAGAAAAATATGTTTTTTACATTTAGAATGATATAATTTATAGATTAATATGTTTTGCATTATAAACGTACAGACGTGGTAGAACAAACTGTGAATGTCAAAACCGGGTTCGATATTTTTTCCTTTTGCAAGGATTTTAAAATGAATACTATGTTTGTGAAAAAGGTGATTACCTGCATTTGTAATCTGTCAGGTTATCGTGTCAGATAATATGTCAAAATTACTTAGATCTCTCACATTCGTTGCGTTCAAATGCTCGATATTGTTAACTTACAATTTACAAACTCAAAGTTTTTGGATCACTTACAATTTAAAAAATCTACATTTTTTACAAACCTGAAATCATATCTGAATTTTAGAGTATGTAAACGTTTAAAAGAAATTAAGAAAAAGTGAAATTACTGCTTTTATTAAGCTCATAAGTACTTGCTTTTGGTAGTTGTACAGTGATTAAAAAGGTCCTTGCATTCGATATACAACCCTAGACTTGTAGCTTTATAAGGTTAAATAGCAGATATGTATAATACCATTTTAAATTTTATAACAAACGTTTCAGTTGCTGTACATGTACCTTGCACACTGCCATGTAACAGCAAAATTTATGAGGCCTATATCGTTACGATAGCTAAGACAGTCTGTTATATACGAGTTTCTTAGCTTTCTTATTTTATCAGCTCTCTTATATTTACGGGGAAAATCTAACTGAAGGAATTGAATTATAAGCCCTTAATATCAAACCAAGCAAGTAGCTATTTTAAATTGTGGTTATATCATATTCATATCCCTTGCCTTCTTTACTGTCACAAACAAACAGGAGTTGATGATCAGATACAATAAGATTAAAGTACAATTCAGTAAATGACACAGAATATATAGAACTTCATTTTTAAACATCATGATATCAAATACTAGCAAAGATCATTTGGTAATACAACAGATAACTTATCAATTAAAAATATTAATATTCAATTTAGAAAAATGCAAATGGACTCAATTTTGACACACTCTTGCTTCTGTTGGCTCTAGTATAAGGTTTTATATATTACAATATGGCACCGTTAGTCTGACTACATTACGTCAATGACAGCTTTATTGATAATTTAACAGAACAGTATCACCTCTTGGGTCTTAATGATAAGTTGGGTCACTCTTATCAATGTAACAGAACGCCTAGATGATTGAATTAACAAGTAATAGAAATGTTCTTACAACAGAAGGGGCGGTAGCAGTAAACATCTCTTCAAATATTATCCGTAAAACATACAGTACATTAATCATATTTTGTTGTTTATATCAAGAAAGTGGTAAATCTAGCATAGACCAGATAAAGGGTAAAAAGGAAACTTACCTTCATCTGACAAACATATATGTACGACTGTTCACAAAATAGAAATGAATTCTAAGTTCTTATTTTTTTATTGAATTGAGATACTTCTCTGTTCAAAGGATTAATTAATAACGCCCATGCAATGACTTTATCATCAAACAAAGCTATTATCTACATAAGGTACACTTCAAGTGACATGTTCAGATGAACAGTATCATGTGTTTGAAGATAAAGAGTAAATTCATTAATGATTTGAGAGAAATAATTTGTGTTAAATAGCAATATCATATCTAAACTTATTCTTTGCAAACATGAAATAGGTAGACTGTAATGCGCTCAATGTTCCGTCAATTATGAATTTATTGTCAGCTTCCATTTATTCATCTAAAAGAACTGTCAGGGAAAGCAAAACATGACACTAAACAAAATAAGTGCAGACTCCTTGTCAGTGGGTATGTTCACGATAGCTAATGCACTATACTACAAGCCTAAAGCCCTAAGCAAAAGTCTAATATAAAGAAAAATTAAATGGACTCCATGATCCCTACAAGTATTATGTTTTGTTTACAATACATAGATGGACCGAAACAGTATAATATATTTTTAAAGCAGTTTGCGACTTTTTCTATCTCCCCTGAAAAGGACTGTTACTTTGGTCACTATCAAAAAAAGAAATATTAGTATGTATTCATAAATAAACTTGTATCGTATATATTTTGTTTTCATCCCTGGATGAAACGTGTTTTTTCTTATCAGGACTACAAAAAGAAACCCACCGTCACATGACTGAAAAACTGTTGAAAAACGGCGTCAAACCCAAAACAAAAAGCAAAAAGTAAATTCGATATTATTCATGTCACTACTATTGGTAATTTTCAAAATCTTTATTTGATTCAGCATAGTCAGTACGGATACATTAACCAATATTTAGTTTGGAAATTCCGGTTTATTCATTTTTGTTATCTTTACTCTTTTCCCAATGCCGATAACAAAGTACGTTAATAATCAAGACGATCGTTAATAAACTCATAACAATACACAATAAGCATGTTAAACAATATCACTGGCCATACAATGTTGAGCGGCCAACAAAAACAAGATACATAATTTTCACAAAATTGCTAAAAAAATTCTTACGGTTTTATGAATATGATAAAGGCTATGAAGAGAAATCTGCTACATGGGAGGAGCGTAGCGAGGAAGATCTTGCTTCATAGTCAAAATTCATCCAAGTATTATTCATTCTGTTTAAATGCAGCTTTAAGTAGGTTAGTCCTGTAATAAACACTCGTTCTTGTTTTTTTCTCGAAGTTCGCCTAATGGAAATATTTGAACAAAAAAATAATCTGGAATTGGTTTAACACTAAGTCATTTTGTGGTTTATTCTTACATTGAATATCCTATAAAAATGAATTTATGAAGATAAGCACATCCTCTCCTTGAACTTGACTTTGTAGCAAAAATATCCTAAACTGTTGTTTTAAGATTTATGGAAGTGTTGCTTTGCGTTGAAGTAGAACTACAATTATTTACATCGACTGGTGACGCAAAAGTATATTATGTTAAGTATAATAGTTTATGCTTCTTTCTTTTTGTCCTGTTAAATCAATTACAATCTGTCAAAATCTAATTTTTTTTTACAAAACCAAGATTGCTTTTTGATCCTTTATCTAATGGGAAATATTTCTCTAAATTGTTCCCGAGATGCAATCTATCTTATGTATGCATATATCATTCATAACTCCGTTTACCTTCTGCTTTCTCAATTGACATGGATTCAGGTTTTTTTTACAAAATCTGTATAAACAACCATTGTTGTAGAATTGAAAACGTCTTCGAATACAAAGTCTGGCAGGAAATATTCATGATTACATGCTTTTGCACTCGAGCTATGTAAGTATAACACACTTTTATACCTTAGTGGTTAAACGTTTTAGTTCACATCCTGTCTCAAGCCGTAAAACATTTATCTTATTAAAGCAAGATAACATTTTGTTACAGTTGCTATATTGATACTTGATTTGATACCGGAAATTGGTGTTGTTTTAGGTATTGTTTTGATTTAAGTCACACGGCACGGTTAGGGTCATAGAGTGACCTTAAACCTTATATAGTGACTGAAGAAATCTCCACATGCCGCTCGAGCAATTGTTTATTGCAAGGGCAGGTAGAACCAGTGACGTGCAATAAGCCAGCTTCCTCACATGACAGCCCGAGAAGGGTTTGAACTTTTACCCAGAAACCAAGTAATTTGATCTTATTGGCTGTAACCACTCTATCAAGGAGACCCCTCCAAAACCCCAACCCACCCGCACATGCATGTTATTATGTTTTCGCCCAACAGAACTTGAAAACTTGAATTTAAACCAGTATCTTCAATATCACTAAATGAACATTAATGAAATCTTTAAAAAATAAAGCAAATAAGATCGTCCTTTATAAGAATAAATTACTACCTTTGTCATTATTATATTCCCTGATGAGACTCGCTCATAAAATCTAAGCATTCAAGTGTACTTTTGGATTCACGAAAAGGAAAGGAAGTCTGAAAAAGAGATACATATTATAAAAAGTCTTGATTTTACAGTCGTATAATATTATTTACATCATTTGCTTTTCTAAACGTACACATTTCTTACATTGAACATCTAGAAAGTATGGCATTAGGTAGTAAGAATTTTCACTATTGCTTCCAAGTACATGATGCTACGAGACGGACAAGATATCTTAGTAAAGATTCTGATGATATATTTGATTTTTGAATAGTAGGCTTGTCATTTGTTAGCATATTGTACCTTTAGAATACCGACATTCTGGCATAGACAATATTTAATTTTCTGACGTATTTTGGATTAGGCGTTATATAAGGAAGGATGCTTATAAGTTTATCAAATATGTTGACATCTGTTCCATTTAGTCCGAAAAAGGCCGCTTAAATTCTCCATTTCCTTTTATTATCGTTAACAACTTAAAACATGGACAAAACAAAATAACACTTCCTAGACCTTCACTGCAGGAAAAGTACTTTTAAATTTGAGCGTGGCTATCTTCTACTATTTCTTTAAAGACGTATCTCACATGCATAGGTTGACCTATGCTTTTGCAGGCCATCATATCATCGTTTTATCCGGTCTAGCATTTAAGGGATTAGGCGCCGATAAATTTGTCTACGTTGTACTAGATTTGACAGGCACACGCATTTCGGACTTGTCAAAATATTACGAGAATTGATGCTGTTTAAATAATCGCAGTATAAGAGAAGAAACGTAGTAAATTGGCATTGTTTTTATGTTTTAATAACAATGTCTTTAACTTGTATTGTAAAAGCACAACTTCGCCGAGAGAGGTTTAAAATGGTTTCATGTTTCGGCCAAGTCATTAAGTCCATTTCAGTTTAATTTTACCATTAAATAGGGCGATATTCCTACAGGAGAGTGCACATACTCGTACATATTTTTTTTTTAATTTATAACAAGAATGATCAGTCAACAGCCAGCCTTCGCTTTTAACAAAAATGTTGGACAGTATAACCAATGCTTAAAGCACACAGCTGCTATATTTTGTTCAACGAACGTGAAATGAATTTTAAGAACATGAAAGTTCACTCGAACGAAATTAAGCAATTTTGCAGTATCTCTCTCCTTATGCTATAGGATGATATGAATTATACTGCTTAACATTACCTTTTAGCCTGTAAGCGGCAAGTGGTTTTACCTTATACCACAGTCACACATACGGCGCAAATAGCTACGTCGAGCTGCGGATAGAAACGTAGTAACCCGTATCGATCCTTACCTGAGCCGTACGAATTGGTACGAACTGATACGGCTTACTACATTAAGGTACGTCTCAGGTACGTTTCAATACGGGTCGATACGGATTACTACGTTTTTATCGTAGCTTTCCGCGCTGTATGTGTGACTGGAGTATTAGCGGCTAGTGTAGACCAAGATCAGCCTGCACACCCTTTTTACAGTTAACGGTACTGTCTAAACCGAAAGATGGACAAGTTCATTATAGAAATACAGCTGGGTAAGGGTTAAAGATACACAATGTTCATCTTTCTCTATAATATACACAAAATACATATTGATTTAGCCCTTACCTTGCTAAATGTCTGTAATGAACTGGTTCATCTTTCAATTTCGACAATACCATTAACTGTTTAAAGGGTTTTTTACCAAAAATGTACTGACAGAATGGCAAACAGTGCAGATCTTGATTAGACTGCACGGAGCAAAGGAGGTCTCAATCGTGTCCAGCATGAAAAGGGTTAAATAAAGTTACTTTTCAACAAACATATATTGAACCATTTGTGCATGTAGAGTTGTAATGTTGTATTCACAATTCATTATCATATTAAAACGTCCATCTGTTAAACAAAAATGTCTTTTTCTTTAGTAGTAAATGTATTACATGTTCATATTGTGTTTATTTATTTATTTATCTGATTGCAATATTGTAGACCTAACACAGTAATGTTTATAGACACAAAAATCTTCATGTAAAATTTAAAAAAGAAATATCTTAACCACGATAAGTTGCTCCAAGCCAGTACATCGTAAGAAGTCCGTTCTATGAATCTTTAATATTATGTAATGATAACTGCTTAATATATTAATTGGATCTGATAGTTTAATGTGATATAATATCTATCAGGTCAGGTATTTGTTTGCAAATGACGGAATTTCCTGCTCATCATTGTATCGATGAGTAGAAATCTTTGTTTGTTCTTTTATTGAATGCGTCCTACTGCAAACAGTGCTTCCAATCTTTTATCCAGTTTCTGAACAACTTTGCAACAAACCTTTAAACTACATGATGTATACTTTAATAATACGGACTACGTGTGGAACATTACAAACGACCCGATTTGAAAAGCGAAATGAAAATATTCAACGAAGTACCAGATAAGAAATATGATACTAGAGAAACATCTGCTAGATCTACAGCTATGTGTTTGAAATGTAATAACAGAATGCAGCTGCGCTTGTCCATAAATATTTCATTGTAGTACACTATCAAACATAAAAATGCATTCTCACTGGAATCGAATCAATGGAAAAAAACAACTGCATGCAATGTTATTGCGTTAATCTGGCTGTAATATTATTAGATTGTGAATTATTCATGTTGGATCTGCAGTGGGATGGTATATCTTAAGTAATGAAGTAGGTAAATTAGTCTGTTCAATCTTCTATAAGTTTTATATCCAATACTTAAATTACAGTACTTTATGCATAAAAATGTTAATGGGAAAACAATAGGTTTCTGTGTCAAATGAAGTTCGTCTGGTAAGTTAAAATATTCGTATGATACAGACCGACATACGCGTGGCTTATAAATGTTCTTTTACGGTGCTATTATTAAACATGATTCAAATTTATCTTTAGTTTATATTTTATATAAGCACTATAACTGAAAATATAATTGGTGACATGCCATTTCCCAATTGTGATATTTCCTTTAGTGTGATTCATCAACAAATAGAAGATGTTATAAAAATCTAAAACCCAGAGAATTACACAAGTTGAAATATGTTGATAAAGCTACTGAAGAGAAGAGAAAAATCTCTGCAGCTTATATATGTATGCCTAAACTGTCTAGAAAAGTGACAGCTAGTGTTGTAGGTGAAAAGTGAAAAATCCAGCATGCAGATTGTTTGTTACATGTGTGTTCCAAACAAACGAAACAAAGGTCAACTATGTCGATTAAATTGCCCCAAATTAATTGTCTGCGAAAAATATGTTATACTTGTCGACAAGTTTCCTCTTCCTTTTTTCAAACCAGATCACTAATAACACTTACACGTTAAACTAGACCTTTTGAGTTTACTGTGATTCAGAAAGACTCTGAATATAAAGGCCAACTGAAGAACATATTTTTAAGTGGAAAGGAAAACAGATATCCGAAACAAGTTAAAAATAAACATGTTCTCGGTTCCTTTCCCCTTTCCTTGACATACATTGACATATAAACCTTGCATTTATATATTGGTATCCCAATAGCTTTGGGATTAATTAATCTTTCTGTCTTCAGGTTTAGAGACACTGGCGTAAGTGGGACCTGTCCAGAAATAGAGATAATATTTCTTATTTTAGTGTGTGTGGTTTTTTAACATTTATTTGCCCTATCTCTCAAACTTTTGCCGAAAATGATCAATATAAATTTTTTGGACTTTGTGCTGTTTTAGCAGTAAACATGTATTTTAACATATTAACATTGTACTTTGCGGACTATAATACTTGAATAATTTGATTTAGCGACTGCCTTAAAATGTTTTGATAAATATTCCTCGGTGCCCTGAAACGAAATTAAGCGTTTGATGGTTAGCAAGTAAAGAATAGGTTATTTATGATATAATTTTGTCATTTTACATTTGGTATCCTTTCTGAAATATGAATTGACATAACCTGCATCACGATTGTTGCGATGTGTGCCTGCATGTGAAGCACAATATTACAGCACAATTATTGTGCGTTCGTGCTTACGGTTTCTGTCTTCTTTGACAGACACTCATATCTAGATCAGATGATAAAACAATCTTCACAGATCTTTTTAGGCCATAATCACTGCCTGTGTTAACTTTGACACTGACTGCTTTATCAAAAAGTATGAAAAAACAAATGTATAAGAAGCAAGATTATTTGGATTGTGTTGAAACATTAACTTATGCTTAACTAAATGGAAAAAGTGAGACTCGCAACTGATAAAGTGAGCTATCATGATTGTCCATTTCGAAAGCAGCTTGTATTTTATTTCGAAGTTTATATTTTATAAAAAAAATATTAATCTGTAAACAGCAACATGGATCCAAAATACAGCTAGCTCAAGATATCAACAGACATAGGTAAGGATTAAAGCAACAAATTACATTTTAATTCGCACAGAATTTCATATCATGCATATCTGACAGCGGAGACTAGCCACTGAAACCTTAGAGGGTACTGAATTTATTAAAAAAAAATCAGAAATAACTTTGAGCGATCCGATTTTATACAAATATGTTACGAGGACTGAATGATCATGTGTTCTCAGTGCTTACAAAATTTTATTTTACCCTAAAATTTACAATGCTTACTTGGTATTGAAACATTTTCATTATGTGTGTATGTGTATATTTATGTAAACACTCAAGTGGACTCTCAGTACAGACTGATTACACACTATGGATATAAGGACATACGCCAAGCAGGGAGCAGCAGCATTTGCCGTGGCGAAACCACCGCAGTCTTTGGTTCAACTCTGCTGTTAAACGTTCATCACCTTCGCTTTACAGATTTTTTTTTTCAGCCTTGCAAACGCTTTTTATGCTGGAAAAATGTACATGGGTATTCTTTCTTCGAAGGCGTCGTTAGCACTATTCGCTGTATGAGATATAATAATATTATTTGTATAAATCTTAGAAGTATATCAATTGCATTAAGCGATTAGAATTCTGGCTAGCTATAAGTCGTATCACCTACATTTTCATATGACACAAAAAACCGGCTGTCAACAGAATTTATTTAACGGTGTTCGAGAATAGTTCGCATAAAATGAAAGTGCTTTATTAAAGGTATAGCAAATATTCATTCAAACTTCTTATGCAACTTATCAATTTCTTTAAGACGGACGTATATTTCAATACATAACACAACCTGTGTATAACAGATCTTGTAGCTGTACTTAAAACGTCTTAGATCACGCAGTTTATCCTGATATATTAGGCCTGAACCTCTTCTAATTCCAATGTGTTGTAGACAGGATGTGTAATCCCAATATCTTATTGCGCATTGGTAAGATTTCGTTACTAATAATATTGATAAAACTGTCAGAATGGTTTGAAGAAAACTTTCAATAGAATATCTGTGCTAACTTTGAGTTTTAGTAGTTATAGAACTTGCACAGTTAACATCGGCGCATGCGCAGACATCTAGTGTAACGCTACATTAACATTGATTATATCTTTAGTATACAAATAATGTACCTCATATCATGTGACATGCGATCTGATAAATGACAATGTTAAAGGTGCACATTGACTGTATTCTAGGTATCAATTTGAGAACATTAGGGGTCACCGTTGCCAAGTAGTTAAGGTAGCTTTGAGCCGAATGCCTCCCGCCTGTGTGAGTACGATAATGCTCGTGGGATGTAGAACATTTCATGTTAAATTGACATCCGTTGGCTTATGGTTTTGTCAAGGTGCCTGTACATGTCTGCAGTAATGCTCGGAAAGCCATCTGTAAAAATCGCCAAATGACCTAGGCTAAATTATGTCGGTGTCGCTATAACTGATTAGAGTAAACCTAAAGGAACACGAGATCTTATTCATTATATATATTTCTTAAATTCAAGCTAAGCCCCACTCTACATAGAAAATGGATATCTACGGATCACTCCTTAATGCGTTCGACCCCCGAACGAGACGCATACTCTATGTGATGATTCGATTAAAGACGCGGTGTCTGTAGTCAGTTCGTCCTCAACCTCTGATTCATGTAAAGAAGTTAGCAGTTTCTTGTGATGAACAGGTCAGTACTGGTAATCGAGCAATACTGGTAAGGCCAAGTGTGGGCAATTCAATAACTGAAATACTATTGAAATAAGGAGCTAAACCAAAAACAGACTACTACACATTAGCTAAACCAGGCGCAGTACTTTTACCTTTTTCATAACGATTCTACTTCCTGGGTAATTGTAGCGTTTTTCGTCAGTGAATTATAAGGGAATTAAACTGACAGTATTGTTTGATCAGCAGACGACAGTATAAAAATATATACATTATATATAACTTTGAATATATAGAGTGAATGCATGTGCTGCTGTTTTGCTTTGATATATAACTTTTTTGGGGGAAACATTTCTTTATGAGAAACATTTTAAAGAAAGTCAAACTTGAGTTTGACGGGATTAAGTAAGATGATATGGATATTAGACCTCAAAGTATTAATAGGAATAAAATCATATTTGCAGGTAAACAAAAATCATATACTTAATATCTTTATGAAGACTAATGTACTGATGCTGACTTTAATAATAAAAACTGATTAATTTTGATCATGTTATCACATATAACGTGTCTACCCATTATGTTTACAACATGTCAGATTAAGAAAAAAATTATCGGTATCGTTCAGCATTTTGTTACAACATTTATTTGTAGGGCGGATATGTCTATCAATTAAGGGCCGGAAAGGCTAAAGGTCTAAGTAGCAGGGAAGAATGTCTAAGGTCTAAAGTGTCTTAGAGTTGAAGTGTCTGCAAAGCCATAAACCGATATGAATTGTAAGCATCTGCATTTGCATTTATTGTATAAAATACGTTTAGATTTTTGTCAGTGTATTCGCCAACATTTTTTTCTTTCTTTTTTTTTTATAAAATATGCTGTTGCAAGAGCAATAAACTTTATCAGTATTTTATGCGGATAGAATAATAGGGGAATGATATATCTATCATTTTCTCTGAAACAGTAACATTTTGAAAATAAGTCTGCATTCACTTAAGATGTAACAATTTATTTGTCAACAGTCAGACGACTACATGCAACTATATGTGCATAGATTCTCAATTAAACAGAGAGTAACTGAAGAAAATGCATGGTTTTACCGTATGTTCCTACTATGGAGCTTTCTTGAAGTAATGCAGTAATATTGACTTAACGTATATCACGTTTTAGCTTTTATCTTGTTCTAACATGATGTCATAAATGTTTAGTTTGTTTTGAATGTGAGCAGCTGAAATGGATCGAAAATAAAATATATATGGAAGCAGATGAGTTATATATTAATACCGAATTTAAGCACTTCAACACCTTTTCGTAGAAATAGCACAATAATTATATCGAAACATATTTGCTGGTTGATATACCAACCGAACTCGTCACAATATGCTATGAACAGAAGTATTTATACGAAATGGCCTTAGACTCAAAGTTTCATTTAATTACAAAGACAATTTGTGTTTGAACGAAACCATTTTAGTTAATATATATTACACTAATAATGTTCAATTGATTGCGATTGTCGTAAAATTATTGTTAAATTGAAAACCACCAACCTTACATTCAGCCTGGCCTAATTCAATTGATGAACTCATTTCTCGTTCTATGTTACAGTAGCGAAATCGCTTATTTGTAACAGTTCCTATGTCCCACAGATCTAGATAATGTATGTCAAATATAATATTTCGTCATTTTCCTAATGATGTTGTTTGCCAAAGTTATCCTAAGATTCAATCAAGTGTTTATATGCTAATACCGTCCATATCTGCAGTCTTTTTAAATATATTGGCAATGTAGCCTTTACTTGTTATTCTCTTGATTTTCTGTGTTGTCTAATTGTTTTACTTTGCCTATGTACTTTTAGTTTAACATACATGTATTTGAAAATTCGTACGTACATATATGTACGGCTTCTGTCTTTTGGAGACTACGTTATTAGAACGCGTACGTTTTGATCAATCGGATTACCTCTTTTTCCTCCATGTTCCTTCAGTACCAAAGGATTGCAGTTTGCCAAAGTAACACATGTAAGCTAGGCTAAGAACAAAAATCTTTGCAAACGTATGTATGATGCCGTGTAAGACACGTTTTGAATGGTTTGCGAACAATAGCTAAAACTATTGGCCATTTAGTCCTTTGACGCGTGTCTATTGGCCAGTCAGCAATTTAATGAGTGTATATTTTGAACCACATTTTACGTAAAAGAAGCTTAGGATTCTGAGGCGTTGATATTTGTTCTGCATTTTTCATAACGTATGACATATTTATTTAAATGAGCATGTCCTTGCTACTACTTTTAGTGCTCTTATATCAATACTTTCGTCGCTTGTCGATTTGCCGACCAGATGCACATGAAAAATTTACAGACTAGTACCAAGGCTAACTTTAAAGCAGTGGTAGCTAATGTCGTAGGAGGATATGTGGAATCAAACATAAATCATTCTGATAATTTCTCGAAAGGCCAAATTTCTTGAATCAGTAAGGTTTGCCAACTGGTATATGCAATGTAACTATCAAGTCTGTTACAATAATTTCCCTCTCTCAAGGGTGATAGATAAACCAGCTCCTGTCGAAACATCAAAAGTTTTGAATATCATAATTAATTACCATTATTTTCCTAATAGTGTATTAATCTAAATTACATTGTATCCCAGAGCGTTTATATTGATTCGAAAAATATTGACCTCGCACAAGTTTTCATATTGGGAGTCAGGAGGAAAATCGCAATTTTGATAACATATGAAGTATTAGAATTTTTCGATCATCTAGAGTTTAATGAATTTTCTCACCGTTATAAATAAAGATATTACCTGAAATTATGTAAAAAATGTGTAGGTTATTGCTTTTGAGATACTTGCCTATGATTAAAGAGATCCGCACATTTCAAGCTGATTTTAAGACATTATTTTGTCATACGTTTTATTATCATATTTTGTGTTAAAAACATTGACGTTTAGATAAATTTACTCACGGATTAACATTAATTCTGAGACTGATTTTCATTTCCGTGTACAAATTCCAGGCCTCACTCTACGTTATCTGGATAAATGACATTACGCCATTACTTCCGGTTTATCAAATATGCAAAAATACTTTGATATTAGTTTTTAAATTATTAAATCATATGTAAAATTATATCACATACATTGATGATTTAAACATGATTTACAAGAACCACAAATTTACTGGTCAATAGATAAAGCATTTAAAACAACTCGAACATGACACATAGAAATATTAACGTAGACCAAATAAAGGTAAATTTTGCTCTTATTTTTAGGCAAACATTAAAGAAAACTATGAATATCGCGGAATCCTTGAAAGAGGTTTGGATTGCAGTTCTAACCTCGTATTTCAATTTTACAGAATTTCATATCAACTTCATTCCTAGCAGAAATACGCTAATTGCTTATTTTATCGTAAAAGCAGGAAATCAACATGCTGTGTAAAGGTTCTAAATTTGTACATGATTTTAAGTGGCATTTTCCACTCTCATTACTGTTACCGTAGTGTTTGTTCATACAGTTTAGTTCCAATCTGTCTATGCTGCAGAAAATATCTGTAAATACCCTTAGATATACAGTTTCGTTACTTTGATAATACCTTTAAATATCCCTTTTATTCATAAACTGGACACCGCAAACCATGTTATATTGCAGGCATGGTATAATTTTAAGTTGCATTCGTATTTCTTCTTTAATGTTTTCGTAAAGTTTGAGTACAATATTTTATCGCTAAGAAGGTAGATATAGCAGAAAAAGTAAGTAAAAGTCATAATATATAATGCAATCATTTTTGTTATTTTGTTAACATCTTAACTTATCACTTTTAAAAGAAACGGTAATAATCTCCAACTTATTAAAATAACAGCAAATAACCAAATCATAATATATATGTGTTCATATTTCGCTTAACAAGTGCGTGTGTTTTATCTTAAAGAGATGACAAAAAGGTTCAGAATGAATATCTGCGTATAACCATTATGGTATTTGCATATAACCTTTTTGGAAGATTATATTGTCTCCATAAAAACTCTTTTCGATTCCTAGCTACCACAATGTAGGAAATGAAAGTTTGTCTACAGAAAGCTGCACTTCAAAAACTGAACGAAATTAGTCATTATATATGAAAGCTCATTTTCATAATAAACTTATGAATGTCTTCATGTTTGGCAAAATTCCAACTAATTTTCTTGATGAGGTAAATACTTCACCAAAAGACCACAATCAACAGTCTTAAGTTGGCTCATCTGAGTTCTGGATATGAGCCGTGCCATGAGAAAACCAACATAGTGGGTTTGCGACCAGCATGGATCCAGACCAGCCTGCGCATCCGCACAGTCGGGTCAGGATCCATGCTGTTCACTAACCGTTTCTCTAATTGTAATAGGCTTTGAAAGCGAACAGCCTGGATCATAACCAGACTGCGCGGATGCGCAGGCTGGTCCGGATCCATGCTGGTCGCAAAGTCACTATGTTGGTTTTCCCATGGCACGGCTCATATATAAACTAACCTGATAATTAATACGATTTTGTATTCAAAATTACATCAATTTGCTATTAATGAGACATACTCCTTTCTTATGCCTAGGTCTTAAACAGGAGGTTTCAGATTTTCTTAAAGATGCATTTTGTATGTTTCAGTAAATCGCCACAATAATCATCTCCACCAAAAGCGCAGTGGAATAAATTGACCATTAGAATATGTAATGGTTGTGTTTATATGCTTACTATATCAATGAGCATCTGTAAAAACCATAAAAGGTTTTGATATCAAAGCAGACCTCCTGATTCATTAACTAATGCGAAATATTTGTCTAAATTATTTCCAAGATGCAATCTATCATGAAAATATCATTCAGACTTCTAAATTACCTTCTGCTTTGTCGATTGACATTGGTTCAGCTTCTTACATATTCTGTATGTCACAGCTCTTGGTGTACTATTGAAAACCGTCTTTAAACACTGAGTATGTTTCGATGTGTCTGGCGAGAAATGTATCTGATTACATGTTTTTGCACTCAAGATATGTAAACTGAACACACTGTTGTGTCGTGATGAGATTACTTTCGTGTTCATTTAACCATTTATCTTACTTGTGCTGTGTTACGCTTGTTACAGTGGTTTTGCTGCAATTTTGATTTTATACCATTAGTGTGCACTTTTTTGTGATGGAATGGCAACGACATGGAAACTGGAAAATACAGAGATATTCAAGTTTTAATGGTTTAGAAGCCCGCATGTATCTTTAAAGGCATAGTATCAGGCACGTGCGGACACCAGGATAGCACTTTTAAACTTCCGCAAACCAGTATCAGATTACCTCCTCACATAACAGCAACCGTCATATATGAAAGGTAAGGTTGACTTCAAACAGACAGGTACGGAGGTCTCCGTTAATGTACCGCCAACGTGTTATACATTATATTCTATCGAAACATATTTTCTTTTTAGCCATATGTTTACCATGACTAGCATATCATGTTGTTCTAAGAATATTCAACCTTTAAAAAAGTTAATTGTTAGAAAATAAGTATTTGCTGCGTTAGATCACTTGAATCTGCGTACCCTTTTGGTTTCATTCCATTCTCCTTTAGAAACAACTACATCATGACTAAAGTGGTTTTACCTCTGTGCCCGTTTTGTTTGAATAGTGCATTACCAAGTGCATGTGTTTAGGTGCAAGACTGAAACTTTCACAATCAACAAAAGTAAACCGAATATCAAGATAGCACCGGTTACATTCATGTTCAGTAAGAAGGTAGATCAAATGATATTGATTCAATTTTGGGCACTTCATAAATTGTATCAAGTTAATTGCAATTCTGGGGTAGTTCGATCTGGTCACGGAATTCTCTGACTTGTTATTTCTGAATTACGTTTTGTTATAATTGCTTAATGTGAGCGTCAACTTTACAGCAATTCACCAGGTATTATACACAAACTGTTTTATCAAGGCAACACAAAGCTCTTCCGTGTATTTCTGATATTCTTCTTGATATTGAATGAAATACAACTACCTACATAAAAATGGAAAAGCATAATTGAAACAAAAACCTTTGAATATCAGGATAATTGCTGAAGTATGTTGCTTCAAGCGATACTCCTCTTGAGTTTTAACAATGCATTTATCACTGCAGAACATGAGAAGAAACGTTTTATGTTTGCAAGGTATTATATAAAGAATGCTCTTTAAATGATTGTTATTGAACTAATTCAAATACAAACCTAAATTCATCTGTTTTACGTTTTGCTAGCTTATTAAGATAAATGACCTCAATGTGTTCCTTAAACAAAATAGGTTTGCAGTTAAAATACAGGTATGATTATAAGATTAACAAAGAGTTATATTTGCTGTATCAGTCTATTTGTCACAGTGTCAGATTTTATCTCCCCCAAATCTCATTCTATTTATTAAGTGGTCTTTATAAACGTAGGAAAATGATCTGCGTCAAATGTAAACATGAATAATCTCGAGCTGTCCCTGTCGACTTATTGTTTTGCAGATTTAAGAACGTTAACATTTTCCATTCGTTTCAACATCTTTCGAAATTGGTTGGAATAATTAGTGTCGCGCATACTCTCTAGACGTACCGCTCAAATGAGTTTTAGCTATGTTATGAGGCAAAACATATCTGTATTATTGCACTTTGATTAAATTTGCATATTGCAAGCATGTTCAAATCGCCTGTCTTTAAAATTGTTCTAAACTTTTTATACTATCTTTTACAGAGTAATTCCTCCTTAAATTTTTGTAAGTCATGTGTCATTACAAGACGCGGAAAGGCCTTGGCTTGTTTAGCTGTGCGTATTCTGTAAATTGATTTTATCGAAGTTTTGGACTTGAAGTATTTTTTCTTGACTGAGGGAAAATATTCCTTCATATTTCATCTGACTTGTTTTGACTGTTTACATTTTTAACAAAAATGCAAGTAAAAAAATCAAAAGAAGAAGGTCTGTTGCAAATATAGGACACAAGCAGACAAGACAGAAGTACGCTTGATTCAAAAGTCTTTTCATGTCATTGAGATGTAATGAAATTTACAATATCCTTCACGCCCCCACCAGCAGTTGAACGTTATGAAATAGATACATTGAATAGGCCCGAAAAGGACAACAAAATAGTACAACTTTTTTCAATCATTTTGTAACAATGTATACAGTTTGTTTTGTCATGTCCCATCTATAACTAAGTTAAGGTCATTCGTACAGCCCTGTTTTGATTGTTGTAAAACCGTAGGTGTAGTTTCACCATCTTAAAATGTCAAGCAAACATTGTAATATACCTCCAAAGGAAACACAAAACTTAAAAAAGATGTGTAACTACAGTGTTCTGTGTAAAAATAGTTGTAGAGAAATATATGTTTGTAAATATATCAAACAGAGATTAAACAGGTTGTGTCAAAGATTTTGGAATATTGTAAGTCTGCCTTTATCTAATTCCGTAACTGAAATGTTCGTGTTTGCAAATGTCTAAGTACTTTGTAACCTAACAATGTTTTATATAGAAATTGATAGGTATGCACACTAGTATATGCAGGGTTGGGGGTTGGCGGCCTGTTGAGTTTCCACTTTGTCTATTCAATTACTGAAAATACATAAGAAGGAAATATACCGTCGCCCCTTTGAACACTTATATTTTTCGGCGACACCGTCTAAATTCGTTTTCGTTTTCCTATGCCACGTGACTTCAGTTTGCCAATCAAACTACTTGATAACGCATTATAGATAATTTATCAAAACGGAAGATTTATGCAACACTCTGCCTGATTGGACGAGAGTGTCAATTTCTTTCACTCTGTTGACTGTGCTACGCTGAGTGAAATGTAGACAAAGCCTTTATTCTAAACGACGCTGCTCACAGTTTTAAAGCCAACTTTGGCTCAGTATATTTAGCAAGAATATTGATATATCTCAAAATAATAAGTAAGTTTAATAAATATGATAAAAACCTGTTCAAATACCAACATATATCAAATTAAAGAAAGAGCTGAATACGGTCTGCGTATCACATGAATAAGGGTGTGATAAGAGTCTTTTATGTAGAGAAGTGCTTTTTAAAAGATTTTCCTTGTTACAATTGTCGTCTGTATATGAAAAGGTTTCTTGCTTTTGTGACTTATTCAGTTTGCATATTAAAATGAGTACTTGTTTGCTTTGATATATTTGTTACAAATTATTTAACTGATTTGTTATATATGAATATTTTTTTAGTATTGTATGCAAGTATTGAACTCAGTTGAAATCTGTTTCATTATATATATGCTATATAATGACTGAATCTTATTTTACACTGAAATGAAGGTACGTTGCATACAGTTTATCTATGTGATATAACTACGGTCAAACTTTGCTTATGCGGTCAAAATTTGCTTATGAAACAGAAATATTGAAATAGTAACAATTGTATGTTTTGCTTGACCTTCACTTTTTATAGGTGTGACGTCATTGTCCAAAGATTCACGAATAGCGAATATGCATTTGTTAAAGCGGGATCAGTTGGCCTATTTTAGAAATAAATAAAAATAATAAATAGAAAAAATCCTTTAATTGATTTTTTCTCATGTATTCCAATCAAACTTGATTTGTAGCATCTTTATCAGGCCCGCAGCCATCTTTGTTCAGCTGGGACATTTGACCCCTTTTAGGGGCTGCTAGAGCTAAAACTAGAAATGCCTTTATACAGCGTCTCATGAACAGCTTGGTGGATCTTTGTCATACTTGGTCTGGAGCATCATTATAAGGTCCTCTTCCAAAATTATTTATATAGGAACTTGGGCGCTATTAGGGACCACTATAGCTAAAAGTAGATATGCCTTTCTTCGCATTAACCACTAAAATGTAATGGATTTTTATCAAACTCGATGTGCAACAATATCGTAAGGTCTCCTGCTATTTTGTTACAAATGGGGATAGGGACCAATTTAGCTAAAAATATAAACACGTTTAATGACCTCTTCTCATGAACCGCTTTATGAATCTTCATCGAACTACTGCTGTAATTATTCGTCTAAGGATAAACGAAACAAAATTGCAACCCTACGAAACCTTTGCGAAAAATTAAAAGAGAACCATTTAAATTGTTAAAGTGCGGTGTTTAGTTTTGCAATTTGAAAAATGTTAGATGAAAGATGAATGTTAGATGAAAAATTTATAAACTTCTTTCCTTATTACAATTCGCCGACCATCATTTTTAAAGATATTTCTTGTTTAATATAAGACCTTTATTTTCTCAAAAAGTATTTAATATGTAGTTATCTTTGTTGCTACGTTACTATCTTCACCTCTTTTAAGAATGTCACACCAAACTTTATCAACTTGCACATGATTTTATAGCAACATAATACTCGCACTGTCACCATGATTGAGAAATAATGCTGTTAAACAAGAAATAGACAACTAAATCGGTGTTATAGTAATTTTATTTACAAGTAACTACAAAAAATAGGTAGCATCTGTTTATTATATGTAAGCGGAGATAAAGTTTTATGTTTATACTAATAATTGTTGAAGGAGCAATACAGCACCATTGATAATATTTTTTCTGCGAGTACAGAGATGGAAGTTTCACAGCAATTGTAACATAATCTTTATTACTCATTTTTATTCGTGAGTAAATCAATTATTCACTTATCCCTTGTTACTAAAACTATAAATACAACAAAAAACCGAATAGGATACAGGCAATTCTATTTGACACCATTTCGATTAACAAAAATTGAATGTTTTGTTTCAATGTATTCTGTATCTTTTCCAGAAGCGAAGGAATCTTTGATCTACCTGAAAAATACTAAAACACTGTAAAGCAACAGCAATAAAAAGACACCAAAAGGTGCCTGTGTTAAGAGAGAAAAGAAATAATAACTTTAACATGTCCGAAGCATTGTGATGATACTCTTATCACGTGGGTAAAGATTACATTTTACTTGGATTTGATCGTAGACACCCTGTGTAAAATTTCAAACTTTAAACTAAAATCAAAGTAAATCCATAAAATATTTCAATAAAACTTCAAAATTTTGTAGTTTTTAGCATCATCTGTGGCATGCCAACCAATTTTTTTTTAAATAATTTGATATTTATTTCTAATGTTACTATACGTTCATAAACAAAATACTTCGTTTAAACCAAAGTGAAAACTGGCAGATAATTGAAAATTCAGCTCTCTGTGAAAACCATTTTACAATAACGGGCGGGTGGGTGGGATAAATTGTTGTAAGTAAGAAAAAACTTTCTGGTGTCAAATTCTTGCCTCGAGTAACTAGAACACTTGTAATGCAAGTTTTAAATACTATACACTGACGCTTAATCACGAAAATATCATGCAAAGCATGATCAAAATTGCATAAACAAAATTATGGTAAAGACTTTGAAGCATGAAATAAAGCATGAACTGGAATATAGTAACGATGGGAATCGTGAATAATTTTATGTTTTTGTCTAGTATAAAACGCAGTTAAGGAGATAAAAGACCTTCAACCAAAGATTAATATGGTATTTATTGACTTGCTGCTGAAGAAATAAAACATAACAATTATCTATTTAAAGTTAATGAAAACGTTTAACAATAATTATGATAGCTGATTTAAACGATGTTATCATCTAGTGAATCGGCATATCATTTCACGTCTGTTTCTGTATCTATAATTCCGTTTAACGACGCCAAAGATGTCAATGCTGAAGATTCAGTCAAACAATCATTCTACATAATTAGCTATAAAATGCGACACATATATGTAGCGGTCGTGTATGACTATGTCAATTCTATTTTTAGTTAATTTGTAATTACAATGCTATCAAAATGACAGGCCTGGATCTTTCATTAGACATTAGGAGAAATATTACCTTAAATGAAAAGGAAAATGTTCTACAATGCGAAAATAGCAAGAAAGAACGATAAGTATTTGAAACCGCTGTAATGCGAATTCAGTTTAAGTGACATTTCCATGTTTAGTGTCTGTAAATCACGGAAATTCGTGTGTAACTTTTCGTTTTCCAAAACGTTACTATTAAAATTATAAGAATCAAAGCGGTCTTATTAATCTTACAAAACAGTACACATGGAAAATATTGTTCGCACATTGTAAAGATTATTTTTACAACTTCACAATCTGTATCTTCCTGTTGAAATCTTTACAGTTATGAGACGTTCTAATTTTACAGAACGGTCATCTCGACATCATAAATAAGGAGATTCAAAGTTTTGAGGGAAAAATACTTGTAGATACTTGATGTCATATTAAATGGAAATTGATAAATGCGTGTTTCATTTAGAAGGAAAATTAATCTTGGATATTGTTTTATGAATACAGTTTGTGTTAGTATTAGATATGATTATTTACAATTACGTTTATCTACACGTTGGTATATTTATCGTATCGTCTTTTGCGTCTAGCTTGAAAGCCATGGGATTAACCATTAGTCTTCCTGTCTCCAAGGATAAGGACGCTGATGTATTTTAGACGTGACACGCATGATTGGAATGTTTATCTTGATAGGTAGTGGACATCCTTTCTATTTACTTGTATCCTGTATTGTACAGTGTTGACAGTTATAGTTTTCACAAAATGAACACTTTTGAGAAACTATCTTATATACTTAGTGTTTGAATTATCGACATGATTTACTTGAAATATACAAAACAGGTTTTAGGATGTCTTAAAATCAAAAATCATTGTACATTTATACAAAATGAATAATTGCTGTGGTTAGTATGTTACTCATTCAGTCTAACTTTGTTATACTGCAGTTTAGAAACGGACGTCGTACCGGTTTCATGTTTGATGATGACGACATAACATTCAATACAGTAATATATATTTAGATATTCTGATTATTATTTTGATTAAGCACAACTTAGTTACAGAACATGTTCATGGGTAGTAAAAATAAATTTGCATCACCACTTTAATTAAGCCAATATATGTATCTGACAGCTGTACAGAGACAAAAAGGTCAGCGCATTCAACTGTACCTCGCTTGTACCTTTATATAGGTTACACAGCCTAGAGCAGTACACTTGTATATGATACCATATCAAAGGTTTAAAGCATACGTTTCCGTTTATGTATCTTGCATAGTATAGTGTTTAGAGCAATTGTTCGTGTAACAATGTGATAAGACTTTTATCTAACAGGGCGTAACACTATTGTTTGATTTGATAACTTTGAAAACTGATATATATATATATGACTATATCAGCTCTATTGTTGAAGAAATGAAATGTTGAAATGTAACCTCTTAACTCTCATTGCGGACAGGTAGCAAGTTAAAGCCACTTTGAACCGTTGTTTTATTTGTGAATACTATTAAAATCCAATGTGATTTTTTTTGTCGACTCAATTTTTTTTACTTACATGTATTTATATTCCTCGTCTTCTTTATTGTCAGAAACAAACATGAGTTAGTCACTAAATGAAATAAGATTAATTTATAAAAGTACATTTCAGTTAATGACACAAGTACGTTCATACAGACGTAAATGTTTGAACCTTGCAATATCAAAGACTATCAGTAAAGTGCATTTTGCTAAATACCATCGAAATTACTTTTTACACACCCGTGTTTCTGTTTCTTTTGTATTAGGTTTTATATAATTTAATATGGCACCGTTAGTCTGACTACATTGCGTCAGTGTCTGTTTTATTGATAATAAATTTAATAATTGAACGGAACAGTATCAACGGATCCTCTTGGGTCTAAACAAAAGGCTGGGTCACTCTTATCAGTGGCATAGAACGGCAAAATGATTGAATTAACAAATAATAGAAATGCTCTTACTGTAATAGGAGTAGTAGCAATAAATATATATTTTCAAATATAATGCATTGAACGTACCGTAAGATAAACTTTGATTATATCTGTGTTTATATTTTTATTTTAAGACATGTCCTGCGTTCAATCTTAGATTTATTGCCAGGTTCCATTTGCTCATCTAAAAAGAATTGTCGGAGGAAGTAGTGGGTATAATGCTCACAATAGCAAATGAAATATACTACTACCCTAAACCCCACAGCCGAAGTCTAGTACATTTATACAGAAACATTTAATAGACACCTTTATCTCAAAACATTTGTGTGTTTTGTCTTAAATGCAAAGCAGAGCCGTAATAAATATTCGCATATTACCATTACGAAAGATTCTCTTTTACAAACTCTTTGTACATGTAATAAAGTTTTATTCATAACACTATGCACTTGTAGGTTCGAAAGAAAGAGCAGCATGTCAAAATATCCAGACGAAATATGTCACTATAAGTGATTCTTTATTTTATAATGATTCGACCAGAAAGTTATGAGTGTCTGCTTATTTGGCAATATTGCAGATGCAATTTTCTCCATTCATTTCTTTGGCTTTTATAAATAATGATGAAGCAAAATTTCAGCCAAAATTATTGCATAAGAAACAGTCTAGGTTTATGAAGATTCATAAGAATTGCAAGAATGTTAACCGTCTATTTACAACTACCGTAGCAAAACTGCACGTGTAAAGTATGCTAATTATAGATTTCAATATCGATATTAGCAATTATTATAATATTAAATCATTATCAATGATACATATTTATTTCTGACTAATATTTTGATAGTAAACAACAAATGTTTAGCATGTATAATAATATCGAAGAATCGAAAATCAAAAACTATGAAGAACTTTACGTAAACTATATTCGTAACTAATAAAATTATACAATTTCCTGCGTTTGTGATAATGTTACAATGTCATATTCCACATATCTTTAAGGCAGTTTGTGTTTGTACTGAAATGCGCTGTAACTTATGATCACTTTTGGACACATATCGTTAAATATGTTTACACAAAAATTGTACAAACGTGCATATTTTGTTTTGGCCTGCTCATGTCAGATTTTACAACGATTGTGGGACCAGACGTAAACGTATTTTAAACATGTACAATTAAGGCAACAAACAAACAGTAACGTCGATATCTCTTGTTAGGTTAAATTTACAACATGATTACTTGATTCAAAACGATTGATACACACATACGACTGTCGAATATTCCGATAAGATCATGGATTCAAACACCGCGACATTGTAGCAGGCATCAGCAAGTACAAGAACATTATTTTAACAAATATTGAATTGCAACAATGAACGGTTTTATGTATCTGATAGAGGCTATGATGAGAATTCATAGCAAAAATTAAGCTCAGAGTTTTTCAATGCAGCTCTAAATAGGTCAGCCTTAAAAATCACTGTTCTTTTATTGTGTACTATAGTAAGCTCTATGGAAAATTTTGAAAATGTTGTGCGGTTGAAAAGTATAGTAAACACAAGTCATTTTGTTGCTTTTATTCTTACAACAAACGAAGTTCTGAAAATTGGCAAACATTTCTTCATGAAATTGTCATACACGTTCTTTATTTGTATGCTAACAAGTACCAAGTAAGTCATAAACTGGAGTTTTACGATTTATGCAGTTGTTGGTTTAATCAGGTGATTTAGTAGTACACTCCAGTAATTAGCACCCCCTTGTAATTTTATGGTTATTCTTATATTTTATCCTTGGTTCTTTCCAGACTGCTATATGAATTAGCATCTGCCAAAACCTAAAAGGTTTTTCAAGACCAAGACTGCTTCTTGATCCTTTATCTAATGGGAAATATTTGTCTAAATTGTTCCCGAGATGCAAATCTATCTTATGTATGCAAATAGCATTCATAACTCCGTTTGCCTTCTGCTTTGTGAATCGACATTGGTTCATGTATTTTTACAAAATCTGTATGAAACAACCATTGTTGTAGTATTGAAAACATCTTCGAACACAAAGTCTGGCGGGATATATTCTTGATTACATACTATTGCACTCGAACTATGTAATTATAATACACTTTCATACCTTAATGATCACAGCTTTTGTTCTCATCCTTTCTCAAATTGTAAAATATTTATTTTACTTAAGCTCACGTTTCATCTTTATACTCGGTCTAGCAATAATTGGATTAAGCCTGCGTTGTATTACTGTAGACGGGCAGACGCACTACTGTAGACGAGCGGACGTATTTTGGACTTTTAATATATGACGAAAATTCATGTTGGTTAAGTAATCGGTGTAAAAAGAGAAGAAATGTTATCAATTAGCCACATATTTTACGTTTGATAAAGTCTTCAAATTGCTTTGTTAAAGGGGAGGTTACAGAAGATTTTAGGTTTTGACCAAATGATTAATTTCACCTCATTTTATTATTACTGCGGAATAAGCCGAGATTCCCATAGGAAAGTGGAAAATTTAATACTACTACAGGAGTATTTATCATATAATACAAATCATAAGTCCGGAGATACTGGTGCATATTTATGGACTTATTTCCTAATAAATGATATAACTATCGAATTCGTTTTAATAAATTTTTGTTTAACCGTATTAGCAACGCTTAATGCACGCATTGGATTACACTCTTGTATTTTAATATTTCAGCTGTTATATTATACTCAAAGAACGTGAAATAGATTTTAAGAACAAGAAAATTTACACGAACGAAATTCAATTAGTTTACAGTATTTAGCTTAATATGCTGTAAGATGGTATGTCTGCATTTTCTATATATTTTGTATAGAACGAAAAAAAAGCTCCTGTTTACGTATAAACCACACTGGTGTGATAACATCAAGGACGATCCTTTCCGCGAGATAGCACGCGTGTCGTGAACAAACGTTATTAAAGAAAACGTAAACAAAATGTCAAAAAGAACATTAAATTACAGATTAAACTAATTTTTCTGACGGTAAAGATCAAAACTGAATCGACACGACTGAGTGTTTTTCATTGGATTCAACGATTTCAATAAAAAATCTGCACTGTATCTTTATCGGAGTTTAAAGCGACTAACCCACACATTGTGATTTTTAAAATAATTTATCACCTTTTATTACTTTCATATTCTTTTCAAAAATGAATTGTTGGTATATGATACCTTTTAACATATGTTAAATATATATATGTATTGGAAAAAAGTCATCTTTTCTGCATTCAGATAATATTTTGTATGTTTTTTTCTGTGATGTGCTGTAGAAGCAATACAGTAACATCGATGAGTTGTTCCATGCCAGTATAACATAAGAAGTCATTTGTATAAATGTTTAATATTTTGTAATATTAATTGCTTACATTCTTTAGATAAATCATAAAGTAAAAATAGTGACCTAGTATTTATCAGGTGAGATATTTTTTTGCAAATAGCGGAATTGTCTGATTCATTATAATATCAGTTAGGTTTTAGATTGAATGCGTCTTTCTGCAAACTGAACCTCCAATCTTTTATCAATTTTCTGTTGCAACAATCTTTTGAACTACATGATATGTACTTCAATGAAATATATACCACATGTGGAACATAACTAGCGACAGAGTTGATAATCGAAGCAAAAATAATGTATCCATCAAAGTACCAGACAAGCAGTATGGTACTAGAGAAAATTATGCTAGATCTACAACCATACATTTGAAATATAATAATAGAACACAGCTGCGCTTGTACATAAATATTTCATTACCGTACACTATCAAACATAAAAATTTCATTCTCACTTGACTCCAATCAATGGAAAAATCAACTGCACGCAATGTTATAACGTTAATCCCGCTGTAATATTATTAGATGGTAAATTATTTATGTTGGATCTGCAGTGGATTGGTATATCTAAAGTAAAGAAGTAGGTAAATTAGTCTGTTGGATCTTCTATGTTTTATATCCAACACTCAAATTACATTACTTTATGCATAAAATATGTTAATGGGAAAAGAAAAATAGTTCCGTGTGTCAAACGATGTTCTTCTGGTAAGTTAAACAAATGCGTATAATACACACTGAGACAGGCTTGGCTTTAAGAATGTTCCTTTAAGGTGCCATTTCATGTGTTTTGTTGGATTTAACGTCGCAATGATACAAGTATAGGTCATACGGCTACTTTCCAACTTTGATGGAGGAAGATACCAGGTGCCCTACCGTGCATTATTTCATCAAGAGCGGGCACCCGGGGAGTACCACCGATCTTCCTTAAACCAGCTGGATGTCTTTCTCACATGAAAACTGATGGGAAGAGCAAAGTCTCTGCTGCCTATATATACATGTCGGCGTACACGAAAATTGTCTAGAAAAATGACAGCCAATGTTGTAGGTGAAAAGCAGAAAATCGATAAAGCAAATTGTTTGTTACACGTGTGTTCCATTGTGTTCCAAAGACTGGTCAACTGTGTCGAGTACATTGCCCCAAATTAATTGTCTGCGAATAACATATACTTGTCAAATAGAATTTTCTTCCGTTTTTTAAACCCGAATGATCAATGATTGCTAATAATATGTTAAGCTAGACCTTTTGATTTTTACTCCGATTCCTTAAGACTCTGAATTTATAGGCCCATTGAAATATTTTTATCAAGAGGTAATGAAAAAAAAAACGAAACTAGTTAAACATAAACATGTTTACGGTTCCTTTCCCGTTTTCTTGACATACATTTGTATATTAATCTTGCATTCATTTTATAGGTTAATTTGGTATCCCGACAGCTTTGTGATTAACTATCAATCTTCCTGTCTTCAAGTATGGAATCACTGGCGTAGGTCGGACCTGTCAAGAAATAGAGAGAACGTTTCTCACTTCGGTATGATAATAGCAAGCGCCGGCGTCATAATTAGTGCTTTACGTTTTCTCGTTTATTGCATTTATTTGCCCTGTCTCTCGGACTGGTGTACGTTTTTGACATTTGTGTTTTTTAGCATAAAACTTCTTCATTATTCATGTTATTTTAACGTATTGGACTTAAACTTTACACATAATAATATTTGAGTAATTTGATCCAGCGACTGCCTTAAAATGTTTTGATTCTTAGTATTTTATGTTATTTATTCCCCGTGGTCTGTAACGAGATTAAGCATTTGATGGTTAGCAAGTACAGAATATGTAATATTATTGTCATTTTACATTTTGATATCCTTTCTGAAATATAGCTGTATGGTGGCATATTTCTGCATCAATTTAAGCAGATAGTTTTCGCGACAATTCGTATAGTGTTCGTGAAAATTAAAAAAAAAAACTTTAATGAAAAAACTCTTGTCCTAAGTGAAAACAATTTACGATTATGCCAACTACTGCATGCGATAATAAATAAATGATTAAGATGGGTTTTGTTTGCGAAACCAAGCTTGTTTTAAGTGGAAAATGAATTATCTTGAGAAAAAAATGTTTTTTCTCCATACGATAATCGTGAAAATATCATGAGATCTTATAAATGTTCAAGAAAAAAAGAATATCGCGAAACAATTTAACTTTACGCGAAAATTATCTGCTTTAGTGTATGCAGAAATATGGCAACAAAACGTTTGTTTTCGTGAAAATAAAAGATTTTCGCGAAACTTTCTTTTCTTTCATGAAAACAGAAGCTGTCTTTATAGAGTTATCTTCATGATCTTAATGCAGTACTGGGCACTATTTTGACATATAGTCTCGATAACCAGATAATATTTTCACGAAAACGTTCTCCTAAATTCACGAAAGTTTATTCATGTTTACGCGAATATTGTTTTTCTCAAAAGTTAATAAAATTTTCATGAAAATTTTATGATTTGCGTATTCAGAAATATGCCACCATAGAGCTGCAATGGCTACTTACAATCACTATTTTGAGATATGTGAGTGCGTTCTCCCTTTTCTATGTGTCGAGCACATTATTATAGCCCACTTATTGTTCGTTCTTGCTTACGGTTTCTGTCTTTATTTACAGACACTCATATCTTGATCAGATGATAAAACAGTCTTGAAGTTGACAGAACCATTTTGGCCGTTATCACTACCTGTGTTACTTTTGACACTGACTGTAACGGCTTTAGAAATACCTCCAGTATGTCAAAACAAATAATTCGTTCTTTTTTCGTATAAGAAACAGGAATAGTTTGAATAAAATTGAAACATTAACTTACGTTTACATATATTTATGTTATGTGCAGTATGAGATTATGGACCGTTTTAGAATTATCTCGTGTATTTTAAATCTTCAGTTTCAGAAATAGCTTTTACTACAGATATAGGGTCATTTCTTAAGCATGGAACAACAGCATGTGTCGTGAAACCACCGCAATTTTGGTTCATCTCTTCAGCTAAACTGTCATAATTTACCTTCCATATTCTATAGGGTATTTTTTCTACCTGACTGGGTACCATGTTGTCGGCCAATCATACACTTTAGAAAGCATCGTTAAAATGTTCGTATTTTCCGTATATTTTCATATATTTCTCTGATTTATTACATCTTAAAAACTTTATTCACGCAATAGAAACAATCATAAGTTGTAAGGTAATTAGTTGTGCTTATCATACTTATAAACTGTCATCTACAGTGACACTAATTTGAGCCGTGCCATGGGAAAACCAACATAGTGGGTTTGCGACCAGCATGGATCCAGACCAGCCTGCGCATCCGCGCAGTCTGGTCAGGCTCCATGCTGTTCGCTTTTAAAGCCTATTGGAATTGGAGAAACTGTTAGCGAACAGCATGGATCCTGACCAGACTGCGCGGATGCGCAGGCTGGTCTGGATCCATGCTGGTCGCACACCCACTATGTTGGTTTTCCCATGGCACGGCTCATTTATCAGTTTTGACTTTATAGACTTTTTTTTGTGTCCTAGAAAACATGTACATCGGTATTCTGTCTTCTTAGGCGCCGTAAACACTGTTGTCTGTATTGAGATATAATATTTGTATATAATTTACATGTATACATATCTGTTCAGTAATAGTAAACATTTGAAATTTTGGCTAGCTATTAGTCGTACTACGTCCATTTTCATACGGAACATAAACCGGCTGTGTCATAATAGAATTCATTTAATGGTGTTCAAGGAGATTTCGTGTTCAAATGAAAACGTTCATTCCAACTTGTAATGCAAATCATCCAATTGTCCTATTTCCTTAAGATTGACGTTTATTCAGTAAATAACACATCCTGTGTATAACAGATCTAGCTATACTGAAAATGTCTTAGATCACGCAACATGTTCTGATATATTAGGCCTCAACCTCCGTTGATTACAATGTTTTGTAGTCTGGGTGTATAATCACAATATTTCATTTTGCTTTGATGAGACTTCGTTGCTCCTAATGTTTATAAAAAATTCAGAATGATATGAATAAAATTGATAATAAAATATTTGTGTTAATATTGATTCTTTTGCGGCTTGGTAGGACAGATATTGCGACATTTGGTTTCATTTTCTTCCTGTTAGTAGCAATGACTATAGATGATAACATTTCTTCAAACAGTTGTCATGTTTTATTATGAAACGGGCTTTATATGTTAATTCAAAAGATCATCTGTTAGAATTTGCTGAACCGTGTTCGCGGTGAAGAAAAAAGAATAACCGCACGCAGTTTCAATCGATGCGGATTATAGGGACTCCTTGGCCGATTGTTAAAATGCACTGACATCAAATCACTCGCCCCTCACCAAGTGGATTTTAAGAAACCATCAATCTGACAAATAATTTTTTCTATCCAGATACCTGTCAGTACTGGGTGAGGCACCTTAGGTCTTCCTCCGCCATAAAATATTGGGAAATATGGCCAAATGTGACAGTTTAGATTGATCCGGATATTTTCAGCTTCACCTACATTTACACTATATTATACAATTTCAGAATCCATTTTTAAACATTGGACTTAAACAGTTATATAATCTTATGCAGATCATCATTTCAAATTTTCCCGTGTATATCGGCAGCGATAAAATATCACGTGTTTTCATATGAAGAGAAAATATAGTATTATCGATAAATCATCTGTAAAAATATAAAGGCAGACATCTTACATATTAATCATATTTTTGCATCAACATTTACTGTAATCCTTTTCTTGTGATGATACCATCCGGCTGGCTTATAGATAGTCTGTGGTTCTACTTGAGTGCCTGCACATGCCATATGACCTATGTGACTCTAGACGATTAGATATTGAGAATACGAGATCTGGCTAATCATATATATATTTCTTACATTTTATTAATCTCAGCCAGGAAGGGTGCATATTTACGGATCACGGGGTCGTGAGTTCGATCCCCGGTTGAGGCGTATTCTCCGTGACGACATGATAGAAGATGCTGTGCCAGATGTCAGTTCGTCCTATGCCTTTGATTGTGAAGAAGTTGGCAGTTTCGTAGAAACAGGTTAGGACTGGTACAGAATCGAGGAACACTAGTTAGGTTAACTGTCCGCCATCAAATAGCTGAAATACTGTTGAAAGACGGCGCTAAACTCAAAAGAAACAAGCAATCTCAAGCTAAATCAGGCGGAGTACTTTTTAGTTTGATACTTTTGTCTGTTTCATAAACGAAGCTACTTCGCCGGTAATTGTAACGCTTTTCGTCAGTAAACTATAAGGGATTGATACTGACAGTATCGTTTGATCAGCAGACGAAATTATAAAAATACATATTTTATATACAAAGTGAATGCATGTGCTGCTGTTTTGCTTTGATATGGACCACTTTTGTTTGCCAAGTGTTTGTCTTCTTTCGGCAAATGTTTCTTTATGATCAAAATTTTGTTATATTTGAGCAAAGTCAAAATTGTGTTAGACGGGATTTAGTACAATGATATGCAGGCCGATTGTAATAACAAGCTGATAAATTTTGATCATTTTACCATATATAAAATGTCTACCCAATACATTGACACTCCCACAATGTGTTTGCAAGTCAGATTAAGATAAAAAATATCGTCTTAAAACGTGTTTCAACTGAATAAGAGAGAACACTCTATATTTTTATGGACCTCTGCCCGGTCTGTTTGCTAATCTTTAAAAATGTATATGTATTATGTCGATTTTTCTACATTGCATTTATGATTGCTTTTATTGTAACATACATTACAACTTGTTCAGTGTATGTTGAGTCTTGAGGAGGAGGTTGTTTTCTTGGAACGGCCTTTCCTGCTGCATATTTTATACATGTTTATCTTATAACGATCAAAAGGTTTTGTTGATATAAACTGTCCAAGTATTGTTCGAAATATCGAGGTTACAGTGGGTTATTTATTACTATTATTATGTAGATTGGCTGTTTGATTAGCGACATAAATCTACGTAAAGGCGCTAGTAAATGTTTTCAGTTAAAGTCAATATGCATTATATATCGCATCGTTTTTGCTGTTGTATTATCAAAATAATATATATTTGATAGAGTTTGTCGGTTTAATGCATTTTCACCAATATTGTTTTAGTCCCAAATAATAACAGACCAAATACCATCTGTAACTGTTTCGTTCTGAGAAATGTGAAATTGACTAAGCTCGAGAAAAATTCTTTGAGGCTGCATTCTTACTCAACTAGGGTAATGTGTAAATGTGCAATTTGGCTTCAGTAGGCAACTGAATATATTTACAAATCGAAGCCAAACTTACAGTAAGCCTGTCTTCTGGTGGAGTTTCTTTTTTGTATATAAAATGTGTTACAGAAACAATTAGGTTACACTTTTTCATTTAATATCTTGAGCTGTTACACAAATAACACAAGTGTTACTGTAACATATTATGAAAATTTCGAATTCCATCATATACAAGTCTTTACTGACACAACTACACTGATGGAGCAACAATAACTTCTCTTCTTATTTGAATTCATTTGACTATAATTGAAGTCGAGTGTGCGATTGTGTTTCAAAAGTAAATGAATTAATTGATAGTTCTAGTTGTAGCATAAGAATTAAGTTAATAGTGATACTTCTACCTGGCGAGTTTTCAAATAAAATAAGCTTTGTTTGGTACAGTGTCGCACCTAGAACTTTTAGCATTAATCAAGCACGTCTGCTAGATAGTACAATGAATATGAAAACTTTGTTTATTCAACTAATGTCAATAAAAAGAATATGGCAATTTAAGATCTATTAAATGATATGTGCAATGAATATGAAAACTCTGGTTTATTCAACTAATGTCAATAAAAATGAATAATGCATAAACATTTTAGACATAATTTACGTTGTAGTTAAAACAATTTATACCTGAGATGAGATTGTTCTTTTTATAGCTGGTGTGGTTACCACACAAATATGAAAACTCCATTGACTTTACCCTGCTAAATTTGTAAAACGGACTGGTCCATCATTCAATTAGGGCAGTACCATTTATTCTTTGAAGGGGTGTTCACTGAAATTTACTCACTAGATAGCGAACATGCAGACCATGAACAGCCTGCACGGACGCTGATCTTGGTCTGCACTGGTCGCAAAGGCAGAATCAATAGCCGCCAGCAGGCTAAAGGTTAAAGATGGTACTTATTAGTGTCATTATGAACGATTTTGTACTTCGGTGAAGACCATTTCTGATTTAGAAAAAAACAAAACACAAATCAATTGTTTGTACAATTGCCTGTCAAGTCTGTGGTCTTTGTGTCCTTGATGTTTAATGATCTCGAGTCGACCATTTCCTGATTTTCTCTTTAGCCTTAATTCATATCTGAAATATTGGTAATATCTATTTCCAATTATTGGCAACATAATGACAACTTACTACGCGAAAACTCTTCTTGAATACGAATATATAGTTGTCAAGGCAATGAATTAAAGAAATAACCAATGATGTGACGTAATTTGTGATATCATGTGCATGATTTGGATAAAAACGTAAAATGAAAACGGTAACTTAAGGTGTAAATAGTAAAGTAAGATAGGATGGAAGAAAGCTTGCATAAATGGTAATTAGCGCATACAAAATAAACACGTCACATAATAAAAAATATTTGAGTTTGACGTGTCTCCGTTTCCGTATTACTAATTTTATACAAACATTCATAGGGTGAAATGGAATAGCCATATTTTATCGAGGAGTTATATATAAGCGGCTTGCTATATGTTTATATAGCCATTGCTGCGGATCATGTTAAAATCGAGAATAAAATCGATGATAAAATCAATGTAAATTGTATTCAGTCTACAATAATATGACGTTTCCTTTCCCAATAGCATTGCACAACAAGACAGAAACAATTACAGAAGCTCTTGTATATAGTATTACGTATGATCTCAGTATTAGTCTAAAGCTTACAGAGTTGCAAATGGCGCGGTTTTAATGCTTTGGGCTTTGATAACGTTATGAAATTCCAAACTCATTGTAGGTAAACAAGTTAATCAAGTATCAAATTATTAATCTAACAATGGATGTGCCATCTATCTTGTCAAAATCATCTTCAAATGACGCTTCTCAATAAAATAATCAATGTAAATAGAAACGAATGTAGTGTGGCTAATTCTTTCTGATAGTTTGTTTTTTAAAAATGTAATTTTTTACGGATAAGTTTTTGATGTTGTTCTGTAATAAAATAGACGCTCGCAGTTAATTTCTGTGTTTTGCAACGGATGAGTTTTAAAATATTGAAGTTGACAGTATCTGTTTATCAGCAGACGAAAAATAGATACATCGTCCTGCGAACGAAAAGCGCCGATTGCTTCAATGCTGTACTGCTTGGTATCGGACTAATATTTGTTAACTATTTGTCTCATATTTCTTACCAAGACTCTATCCTAGTTATTTCTAAGTTGAACAGCTATGTTGATTTTAAATGGGTGTTATTACCTCAAAATATTGGATTAATTTATATGATTTACAAGGTAGGTTTGCATGTTTATACATTTAGGGTTTATATTATTTAGCATGTCAACTAAATGTTATTCGAATATCTAAACTAAATAAAAAATAAAATCAGATGTAGGTCTTAAGCATCAATAAACGAGTGTGATGTATGGCTCTATGGTTGTGTTTGGGTTGTTCTGTGCTTCCGGCAAATCAACCCTTACCTTTTGCATGTTTATATTGCTCTGTTTAAATCAAATAATTCGTCTTATTTAGCTTTTTGCGCTATTGTAACAAGTTGAGTCAAGTTTCTATGTTGGTAACTTCGACGAGCTATTTCATTCAAAGCAGGATGCACGAAACGTCTCTTATCAAACCGATCATTTCAAGCGTTTCACAGCCCTAGGTTGGTCATTTCAAGTATGGGCGATTACAACATTTAATTTTAGTGTTTTGGTATGGAATGAGTATTTTGTAGCATGTATGAAATTAGGTACGGAAAAAGTCCTAACACTCAATTTGTCTTATGACTGTATTGTTGACCATAAATTCTACTTCCGTTATCCTATATTCTGCAAATGTTCGAAATAGCAATATAAAAACATGCACTGAAAGTGCGCTTCCGATTTATTACTTATAAACTTTTATAAACGTAGCGCAACAAAAATACACAGAGGGGCTTGACGAAACAGGACTGTTCTGTAAAAGTTTAGGTAACTGAATATTACAGAACAGAACAGAACAGAACATATTTTAATACACATAATCTATACAGTTTTTAGTGTTTTCCAATATAAAGTTTAAACACAATATAAACAAGACATATATGGGAACAAATCGTGTATACATAGAAAATAATATTTTCCTTAACAAAGTTATGTGGATGAATTTACGAATCTGTTATGAATATGAATTTCAATAATCTAACTAATTTCACAATCACAACTTATGAATGATAGTTGTTTATTCGGCGATATTGAGCAAACGGCTACGTAAATCTAGGGCTTCATGTATAAATTTGCTTAACAAATATAATTCGGATTTGTTTTGGCTACTTATTAAATTTACGAACTTAAACATACTTGGTCTCTGTCTATAATAGCACTTGATATATTTTTGTCGTAACTCATTGTGCACATATAAACACAAAATGATATTCATCTTCTATTTCATTCTTATCACATATTTGACAATAACGTACATTTCTTTCAATTCTGTTTTGGGAGTATCTCCCAGTTTGTATTCGAAGACTATGGGCGGATATACGCAATTTTGTTAAATTAAATGCTATCCTAAGTTTTCTTGTAACAATTTTGTCTAAGTATTCAAAAGCAAATGATGCTTTTACAGATTTATACAATAACAATACAGCACTTCGATCTATACTGCCTCGTCAATCTTGCATAAATTCATCAACCAGTCTTTGCTTGAACATTGACAGAAAGTTTGTAATATCTATTTAGTATACATTATACCATACGTCTATAAACCCATATCTGGCTAGCATATCTTTTACATTACTAGACCAATTGACTTTGTTCATCTCAACATCTGACATAGAAGAATCGACAATAGTTCTTATGATTATATTTTCATTACTACATAATTTAAACCAGTATTTTATTATGCGTACGTATCTATTTATGTAAAGAGGGTATCGACCTAACTCTCAATATACAGCTACATTAGAGGTAGGCTGTCTTCAGCCAAGAATACTTTTACAAAACTTGAGATACAAATTTTCAAGATGTTTCGATTTTGTAAAACCCCATATCTCACAACCATACGTTATGATAGATGAAACAAATGCATCAAATAGTTGTAAAGCTATCTTTGGTTTTGTATCATATCTTTTTAATTTGAAACAAGTACATTCATTGCCTGTAGGCCTTTTCCGTATAAAGTTTGTGTATTTAGGTTGAAATTTCCTGTGTAATTTAATGTTACGCCCAAGTAGTTAAAATCATTTACCCTTTCTATATCCTCATTAGCATATGACCATTGTTCATTATTTCTTATACCACCTCTTTTTCGAAAAACAACAATTTTAGTTTTAACTACATTGACGTCTAGACCCCACTTGTTACAATATTCATATGATCCGTCTAAAGACAACTGTAAATCTGCTGGTGTCAAGCCAAAATATAACCATATATTCAGCAAAAAGAAGAAATATTAGACAAATTTCTTGGAGGCTGAAACTACAATCGATTCCATTTTGTAAATATTAGATCTTCAACGAAGAGAGAAAACATAATTGGCGAGATTATCTCCCCCTATCTGAATCCAATCGATATATAAAAATAATCAGAGAAATTGTCACAAAATTTTACACACGACTTGACAGACTGGTACATATTTCGTATAATACGTAACAATTTACCATTGAGCCCGCTATTATATAAATTCTACCACAGTGCATTTCTGTAAATTGAGTCAAAACACTGTTTCAGATCAATAAAACTACACTATAAAGTTTTTAACGTTTATTTTTACTAACAAATTTCTGAATTACAGAATGAAGAATAAAAATCGCATATACAGTCGATCTGTTTTTCCTAAAACCAAACTGTGCGTCAATATTACAAGACTAACCACTTGTCCAATTGAAATTACACAGGAAAGAACATGACAATTATTTGTAAAGGGTTTGAATACAATTTCAAGACCATACCTAATTGTATTAGAAATAAAATGAAGAAAGAGTTATTATTGATAATTGATTTTGTGATGATTTAGAATACACTGTGATAATGTTTTGACATAATTTTATGAAATACGTTAACCTCTTGACCAACTACTTTAACAGTTGTCCTTGTTTCCATAGCCTAACATTAACTAATTATCTTATTGTCAAAATCCCCTACGTCTTTATCATTTTCGTGAAGTTTTTTTCATTTGTCGATACCAGTCTGGAGATCTAGCTTTCTTATCCCATGCAATTATCACAAAAATATCACAAAAATATCTGCATACAATTGGTCTTATTATAGTATTGATAAATGAGCCGCGCCATGAGAAAACCAACATAGTGGCTTTGCGCCCAGCATGGATCCAGACCATGATCCATGTTGTTCGCTTTCAAAGCATATTGCAATTAGAGAAACCGTTCTTGTCTTTGAAGATGTTTGTAATCCAATGATGCGATAGTGTCATGGTCTTCATCAATCTGAACAAAATGGCTATTTCCGTTTGCTGTTGTTTTACGATTTAAACTGAGTTTCGTCACAGTTGTTGTTCCAGTTTCATTTGGAACAATTTCAAAATAGCAAAATTAGTAAACAGTTTGTCAGGAGGTTCGTTTGCTGATTTTGATACAATCTGGCTATGATGTTCTTACTAAATTGTAAATTTTGTTTTTAAAAAATCTGCTATTTTGAGAAATAAAAGCTGTTACTGGATTTTGCAATATTTTGACAGCGTTTGACAACGTATTGGCAGCACGACGATGTTTTTCTTTATTTTCTTAAAGGTTTTCTGCGTTTAATACTTGATTATTGTTGTAAAGTGTTCTCGGTGAATCTATCATAAAAAGATCAAGAAGATTAAATTTAGAATTATAGTTTAGTTCATATTTTCTAGCTTATAGAGTGAAGTAAGGCTGAGTTTTGAATATAACAGGCCTCTTTAACAACTCGTCATTTTTTGTTATTTTTCACTGTCGTTAGATAGTGACGTGCAATTCTGTTCTATGAACATATGCATAGCACTATTGCATCGCATAATATTCTCTCTCCGCACTAAGCATGCAAAAGTTGATCGTAAGAATTAACTGCCTTTCACGCCAGAAATATGTTTTAAAAGCATCGTAATGATACTAGGATTTAAAGAAAGTTCGATTTATATCTTATTGTTTTAAGTACAAAGAAAACAAGAGGACATTGAATTAAACACAGAAGGCAAACACCATGAAGTAAAATTTTAAAATGATGAATGTATGGATTTGTGCACATACAGTAAAAGAGCTTGACGCCATTTCGGATGGTCGGTGTCACAGATTTAAATCAGTAGCACGTAGATGTAGCTGTCTATCACATAAATATTACATTTTGCGCTTAGTACTGTTTTGGACTTTTCCGTAATAACAACTTCCTTAATAAAATTCTGTCTAAATGTTTCAGACACATTTCATTAATTAAATATATATCACCTTAACAACATCAATAATACATTTTTTAACATTTTAATCATGTTGTGCGTTATACAAAAGTGCATCAGGTAAACGTCCAGTCATCCTCTTGGAAATGTAGAATATAAATATTAAGTAAAATCTCATCTCGGCGACGTCATCATACAGGTAATTACATGTAATGTGACATATACTCGAATTAATTACGGAAAAAATTCTTAGAAAGTAGGATGCAGTCTGCTAAGTTAAATCTGTTGACTCTATTCCATTCAAATGCAAGCTGTCGTCGAAGCAATTATACAGTCTTAGTCTAAATATCATTCACATGTAGATTAATGTAATTTTGTTCTCTTTGCGTAGTGGATCCGTGCAGATTTTTTTTATGTTTAATGTTAGAAGAGATCTTTGAGTATTGAAGCTGACAGTATCTACATATCGGCAGACTAAACAAGCAAAATAAATACATCATTATTTTTTATACGCGTGTTCAGGTAAATAGAGTCAACGTAGTACCTAAAATTTCAGATTATGAAAAGCAATCAAAAACTTAACATTGGTTGCTGAATATTATACTTAGGTGTAGATTTGATCATTTTGAAGCATATTGTTTGAGATTTTCAGAAACATTCTATTTAATTTCCAATATATTTAATAATGTCTAAACGGCAACTGAACAACATCAGATGATTGCTGATAGTCTTGCTTATCAAACCATCGATAAATATTTAATCCCTAATAATGACTGGATTATTGTGGGAAGAAGTTATATCAATGCAAAAAGTTGTTAGATATATACAAGTCATATTGTATGACATTAGAAAATGTTTTAAGTCCTCATTCACGACTCTCTGCCCACAAAGTTTGTAAATAAGTAAACTATTCGGTAATTGATTTTGCCCCGTCCATCGCAACACCACTCCCCGCCGACAAAGTTGGTAAATAAGTAAGCAACAAGGTTTTTGATTTCCTCTCCACAAAGTTGAACTTATGAATCTGTTATGAATATGAAGACTTTGCTGGTGAAGGTCCCCCGCTAGCAATTCGTTTGTTTAAACATAAAGCTACGGCAACACGTCACTTATCCGGAAAACCTAGAATAATGCCTGGTAGCCAATATACAGGTAGCATTGTTTTTGCGGTGGATCTGTTTTATCCTCTGTTAAACGGTCATCCCACAGTGTTGTTTAATGTTTCTTTTGACAAGAGATAGGTTTCAATACAAAATATCAAGAAATAAAATTATAAATTGAACAGCAATCGGTATTTCGCAAATTGTAAAACAAATAAGCTCATGCACAGTTAAATCTAAATTGCGAAAAGAGTACTTAAAATGTCTATTTCCTTCGGATGCAATGATGATTTGAAATGATATGGTGTATAGAAATCCTACATTGTAGAACATTATTTATCTAAAACGTGCTGAGATACCTTCAGGAAAGTTTCATTCACTGAAACAGTTTATTTTAGCATTAAGAGTTCAAACATATTAACATGACTAACACGACTTCAAAATTCACAATTTGCTGGTAGCACAGATTAACACAATAAAATAATTTTGTGTCATTTTGTCAATTACTGCAGTCGAAATAGCTTATGGTTATTGTTAAATGTTCGAAATATTAATGAAAATATAATAAAAGACTTACTAGCTTCTAGCCCAAAACGTAATATCAAACCTTATACACACTATAACATAATATCCGACGTTTTGCGTTTATACTTTTCTCCTTATAGTAATATTTTTGTTAGAAAGATAAGAGCATTTTCTTGTATATTGTAGTATTACGACTTCAATTTCCCCTGCCACAATTATCCATTGCGGTAAGTTTTTTAAACCATGTCCGCCTTTTCTTTACAAAGGAGAATAGGCTAAGCTCACCACCAAACAATACTTTTATACAATGGTCGGTCTAGACAGATTGAAGATTTATGAATGCGATTTCTGATGAATTGTCAAAGTATTGACCCTTTTCCTTTGATTAGTGTCTATTTAATGAATCATCACACACTAAGACTTTTTAATCACATTAAAGCAGTATTTCATATTTGAATTTATAGGAAGTCTAGTTCAGCAAATCTTAATCTAGTTGTAATCGAAGAATTACACTTAATACCCCGGAAAACGCCAGGAAGCGTACCATGATACTTTTTCTTAACTAGACATCTAACATCAGTTCGCAGTTCTGGTGTAAGAAAGTCATTTCAAAGACCATTATTGTGTCATACAGTGGTAGCCATTAACAAGAGATAAAGAAGACCATGTAGCGTTAATGTAGACTATAGGAATGCATGAACATACCTGTTCTGAAATGTGAAATATTCAATCATAATGTTGTCTATCAATAAACAAACATTTACACATCTGAATTATTATAAATAGTATACTACGTTAATAGCTAGCATTTGAATGTGTATTTTTGTCACATTTTAGAAACGAGGTTTTGTAGTAAAGTGGCTAAAAATACATTTTCCGTAACTAGATTTTTTAAATGTTGATCGTTTTAATTTTAGCACTTTACGTGTATTTTTGTAACATTTTAGAAACAAGGTGTTGTAGTAAAGTGACTGGATTGTTTTATGTAACTAGGTTTTATATTTATGTCAACAGGTCATTAACAACCTGATGAACTTAACTTTTAAAAAAGAATTTCAATGATATAGAAAAGTGTTATTTACATAATACATTTTAAGCAAGTATTACATTTTTTGCCGGCCGTTTGAACTTGCCTATCTTCATCTGTCATTTCTCCGTGAGTTTTACTCTCAATTTCTTCACTGCTTCTCCTAGACATTTTTACATCAATATTTTTTTTCAGTAAAGAAGATGTTTAAGAACTTTCTTATTATCTATCTATTTTACATTAATGGTATTTTTCAGTAAAAAAGATGTTTAAGAACTGTCTTATTATCTATCTGTTGTTAGCTATTTGACATATCAAATAAAGATGTAGTAAAACTTACTGGTCATACATTTATAATCGAAGACGAAACATCTGTTTAGTACATTTGTATGATTTCCTTAATATATCGAAGTATAAAGCGCAGCAGGACACTGAGTTAGTATAGTTTCATCGATACATATTTTGTGCAAAGTCTGTTATATAAATGATATTTTACATCAAAGGGATGTATTTCTATAATACCGTGTATAAAAAATATGATATTCTCATCAATCAGATGAGAAACAATCTCAAAATATAGTGTGACTGGAGTCGATTAATATCTTCATTACCTTAATTATGATATAAGATTTCTGTCGTATTCTTTGAATAAGTGAAAAAAGTATTTGAATTGTTCTGGGTGTATCATTGATCAGTATGATATAATATTTAAATGCCCTCTAGGTCGAGCGGTTAAAGAGATGCCCCTCAGTTGTGTTAACTGGAACCCACTCATTGTGTTAAGAGAGCCTGAAAGGCAATTGGTTCTTCACAGGTGCGCGAGCTGTACCTGTGTGACCCAACAATGTAACAGGCTACTTTATGTTCACTTCGTGTGTCATATTTTATAAAAAAAGACTTAGCCTTAAGTTAATTCCTAGATAGTGTTAGTAGACTTTCATATCTATAATCGTGATATATGGAATTTAAGGATCAATATTTACCAGATATGTATAATATATTTTCTTTTCTTTGTTTGTTTTGGGTTTAACGCCGTTTTTCAACAGTATTTCAGTTATATAACGGCGGACAGTTAACCCGCAAGTTTTAACATTTGACCTTAATAATAAACTATTTTATGCACAGCAGGGATATGCTCTGACGACCCTAATCAAAGGTTATTCGACTTCGATTGCGCAAAGATGTTCGAAGCGCTGTAACAGGCAACACATTTAATCTTTTTTTTTCTAAGGTATTTGGCGTTCTAAGAAATCTTAAAAAACCGCTATAATACTGTTATTTTATTTATATTTTCGGAAAAGTCAAAAAGTGTATACTTCGGTATTTTGGACGTAATTAAACAATGTTAGCCTCGGCGTCTGGTTAAATGGCCATTTTTCCTCTCCAAAAAAAAAACGTGCCGTTTCGTAAGTGTACATGGAAAAACTGTTCAGAACTTTTAGACCCATAAATTTGTGTCAAAAGTATAATTGAAATGGAAAAAGGTAATATGTTAAATAATTTTAGATAGGTATACATTTGTAATATAAAACCTGGGGTACGTGTATTTGTTTTCCCCAGTTGTTAGTTCAAACCAAGGTATTTAACGTTACCCCTTTCTTTCGTTGATTAAAATTACACAGCTTTAGTTCTTTTTTATTTCTCGATGATATCTCGAAAATCTAGTTTCTATTCAACTATCGTTAAATTTTCACTAGTCTTTTCCGTTGTCACTGACATGTCTTAAATTACTCTTAAACCTGCTAATAGCAGTTCTGGTCGTAGTATTGACAATTTCTTAGTTTAAACTTATCATGCCGGAAACTGTCCTGATTGCCTGCGATGGCAAACAGGATATGTAATTACAGAACATTATTGTGTCTTGATAAAATAGTGTTTTTTTTTTCCACAGTCTGTATCTTAGAGGAGGAAACTGACTTACAGGAGATTGGTTTACCGTTCTTCTGTTCATTGGTGATCCGATATTGCGATAAAAGCATTCAGGGCCCACATTCAAGTTGACTACATTGATATTTTCATTTCAGTTTAGACAGATAAATGAAATTCTTTTCCGTTTTTTTTCAGAGTAGATTCGTGCAGATATTTTTATGTTTAATGTTAGTTGTTTTCTGACAAAAAAAATGTGACAGTGTTTATTCATCGGCAAATTCAACAAGAAAAATATCGAAATATACGTGCTCTATTGCATTGACTCGATCCTTGTAATGCAGTTTTTGGTTCTCTTTTTCCTCTTCCTCTTAACTTTGAGTGAGTTATCATTTCAACCATAATCTTGGCCGCCGGCCGTTCTTGGGCGGTGCAACACTGTTGTTTTTTCCTGCTTGTGTGTGTCTTAGGCGGTTTGATTTAAACATTTTATTCCTTCCTTTTTTATGACAGGATTAACCCTACCCTAACCCTTCATCCTTGCTTTCCCCCAAAACCCCACCCTTAAATCAACCCCTTTCCCACTCTACCCATTTTTGTATTTTGCATTTAAAGTAAAATGTACTTGTTGTTGAATATTTCAAGCAACCCGTCTACAATATTTTTCATTACAGTTTCTTTTTTGTGATGCATAGCTAAAAGGCTGTACATGTGTTTGGCGTGCTCTGTGCTTCCGGGAAATCTAGCCTTACCTTTTTATCTTTTGAAAATGACTATTTTTCAGGTAGACCAAGTATTCTTACCATAAACCAGAGGTCAGTGATGTTTTATTAGTTTTATATAAATTTTCAGTCTCTCTAAAAGATAAACCATATTTTGTAATGAGCAGCCGTACCATTTAGTCGCTTATGTTAACATTTCAAGACATTTTATATTGTTTCTGTACGCTAATTCAAGTTATTTTCAAACAAGGAAAGTAGCACTGACTTGTTTAACATTTAAACGCGTACGCTACAGTCTCCTTATATGAGAAGGGTGAAAATTTTACCAATAACAGAATTTCTTCAATCTTTGGATATTGAAGAACAATCATCTGACAAACAAAGAAGTACAATAAAAGTCATAGGCCACTTGTATCGAAGAAAGAGTTGAAAAATGGCATTTTCCCCCAAAACATACATGTAAGTATACAGCAGCAAACGTTTCCCGGTTAAACGCCGTTAATTCCGTCTGATCTACCTTTAAATTATCAGACATAAGTAGAACATAATTTATAGAATGTTTCATATCTTACTAACGCGCTGAAAGATATATGAAAAAATGTCTAACTGCGATCATTTACATATGATATTTATTGTTGTTTATCATTCTGATTATTTTATTAGTTTTGTACGCGTTGGGTAAATTGACTGTGCGTTCTCTGCTGAGATTTGGCTGGAAGTAAACGTTTCCCAGTTTTATCCTAGAATTTAATCAACATTTATCATTAAAATTTTCTTTTTTAATAATCCTCTTTAGCATTTGGAATTCCCGTTTACCTTTATACAAAATATATGAATTAATTTGCTTGTAATTGTTAATACTAGAAATAAAGTCTCCATATGGCCTATAAAACTTCAAAATAAGATAAAAATTGTCGTAAACGACTTGCCTGAGTTGATTAGAAATAATATTTTCGATGGACATCCATAACAAGGTATTTTTCCGGTTTGTTTACTGATGGTTTAAATAATTATATTAGTACAAAATTTATTTTACACTGACGCATTTGTTGATTTCCATGAAACACAATTTAACAATTATCTAATTCAAGAAGCATACGCCTTTATAAACAATCAAAGAGCGTGTCGTTTAAACGACTACTCAATAATATATTAATTGTTCTAAATACTGAGACCGAAAGAAATATTCGCTGTCGGATGGTTCTTTGGTTTGTGTTATACATCTATCTTGAGGCTTATTTTATTTCTATTATTACTGTAAGCGTTATACCTTTCTTATAAAGAAAAGTGTAAATAAAATTGAATAGGATAATAAGTTGGAGTTTTTGTAGGATATTGGAGAAACAAATACAGAATATCATGTATAATTACTACAGATGCATTTGAACTTAACTTTTACTTGGTCAAAGATCAAGGTTTTATAAGACAAGAACAGAACAAACTCAGTCAAGAAACTCCCTAGAGATAGTCATACGTTGTCTGCACTGATATTTGTCAATTATAGAGGCAAAATGTAATAAAATTATGAAACTCACAGACTTTCAGTAGGTGAAATATGTTGATAAAATACGGAAAGGAATAAACTCTGCAGCCAATATATGTCTCAAAGTCTACACGTGGCTTCCGTGGCCGAAATTGATACATTTTCCTCTTACCGAGGTGAGTTCGCAACTAAACGTGGAGCGTGGAATTCTTCATGTGAGAAAGTTATCCTGTTGGCTTATAGAAGGCGCACGAAATTGCAGGAAACAATGCCTCAAAGGGGACATTTGGTTTCTGTCTACGATTAAATGCTTCAAATGTCACATTTTGACCATAATTTGTTGGTGTGACTCCAAACCCTACCTAACAAAGCACAGTATACTACAAATATCTAGAAATATCAAATAATCAAACACTGTTAGAATCACGACAGTGACGTCATCGGTTGCAGGTAACATTATAAATTTTAGTTTCTAGCACTCAACCCGGGGCTAGAGGGCGTGGAGGGTAGCATGCATTTCCACTACCGTCCATGAACAGGCTCAATTAAACCGAGCCTGCAACATTTTCGTATTTGTCGTGTTGAGCGACCTGTGAAGTTTCCACTTTTTCTATTTTGTAATAATAAATATAGAATTGAGAAATCTTATATAATATATACTCCATAGAAAAAGCATGATAAAAAGTTGCGAGTGTTTACTTTTCTCTAAATGTTGCACTAATGTCTTTATTTCGACTTCCATTTTTACATTAGTTTAATGTCAGACATTTTCACACGCTTCTTTCATTCATCAAAAACATAAGCGCTCCCTTCGTCAAACTCGTAAGCACTCACGTCGAAGGATTGACGTTTTTTTATTATTATTATTCCTAAATAATGTTTTTCATCTAATTTGAGCTAAAGAGAAACATTTTGACCTATTCATCAGTTATCAATTATTGATAAATGTTTTATCCTTCAAATGCCCATCTTGTCTAAATTCACACTCATTGATATGAGTTCTGATAATTTATTGTACACGTGTCAATAACTTCTTCTTACAGTAGTAGATCTATATTTCGTGAGAAAGATAAGTACATTTACTTGTTATTGATAAAACTACAAGAGCAATTTCCCTCTGCCACAATTATCCATTGCGGCTAGTTTTCGTACAATTTCCGCCATTTCTTTGTAAATGCAAAAGGGCAAAGAATCCATAAAAATAAAGTTTACAATGAAGGGTCTAGACATATTGAAGATTTATGAAAGTCATTTCTGATGAATAGTTGAAGTATTGACCCTGTTCTGATAAATGGCTATCTCATGCGTCATCACCACACACTTACAAAGATGTTATATTAATACACAGAGAGTGTTCGAAAATAGAAATTTAAAGTTTTGGAGCGCCTATTTGAGTTCGTTTCAAAGTATATAATCGCAATCCGCTAAAACGTGTTATAATAAGTTAATCAATGGAAATCATCACCTAGAGCACAAAATTGGCGCAATTTCGTGAATTTTACGCATTCTACTAAACACTACTAAAACGTCTTTACATGTTACGTAATTTTAGATTTTGTTACTTGATGTTATTCTTGTTACAAATGCAAAGTATGTCACCAAATCAGGCCAATTTTATGCCCTATCTTAGAAAACCGGCTAATATTTGATGATGTACTTATCCTTTGTAACGTGTCAAAATTGAAATAATATATCTCATTTAGTGGTTTGCTTTTAAATAAGATATTATTTTTTTAACAAAGACGGTTGAAACTGTGACGTTATTATGTAACAAACTCACAATTATGATGTCAGAGCACCAGACGCCAAAGTAGTGCGCTGTAAAAGAAAACCACACGAAACAAGCAAATATATAGCGGATGTCGTCAAGGATTTAAATACTTATCCTTGGTATCGTGTTAGAAAGTTTAACAGTTATTTTTCTCTAGAATAGTCATTGTTTTTGTTCAGATTCATGTTTTTATATCTAGACCTATATATACTTTTGCGAAACTCAATACAGTAACAGACATCCTTGTAGAAAACTTTGTAATGAGCAGCCGTACACAGATACGTAGATACATTCCAAAGTTTTATCACGATATTTAAGCACTGAGATATGATTCCTTACGTCATTATTGCTTTACACAATCTCAGTTTTCTGTTGTTGTTTTTTTTCAGCGCGCCGGTATGCCGTTTAATGCTATCACCAAAGCAATTATATTGTAAATGTAGTGGATTTATACCTTCATGCTTTGACCTAGATACATAATTCAAACAATATTTGTCATACTCCTACAAGTAATCAAGACTTGAATTGTTGATACGCGAATCATTAATTATGTGCATATATATATATATATATAGGGGTCTTACAGGTCGGGTGTCGGTATGCCTTCATACCCAAAAAATTATAGGTAAGGGTAGATTTCTCGGAAGCAGAGAGCACCAAAAACACAGCCCCAAAGCCACGCATTTACACAGCAGGCCCACAACAAAAAGATACTGTAATGGAAAAATACTTCAGACGGGTTGCTTCAAACATACAGCAAGTACATTATGCTAAATATTGATGGAGGGGAAGGAAACGGCAAAGGGCGAAATGGGGTCGGGGGAGGGGGGAGGGGGGGGGGGAAGTTGAACAAGGACGAATATACAAGGGAATGCCATATTCTTTTAAAAAAACAGTCGCACTACAACGTAAACCACAATAGCGCAGACACTCGTGTACCAAAGACAAACACACAACTACGATCAATTAAATAATATAGAAAAACGAACAAGCAACACATAAGAAAACAATGGGGCACCGTTATAGACTCACAAGCATACAAACGCACCCACACACGAAGGAAAAAACAATCAAGTACCCTCTTGGGATTCGGCTGCCAAAACAAAGGGGAGCCTAGAAAACTTACTAAACGTAAAGGGGAAGGGGATGCAAAAAGTAGCGTAAAAGCAAGGGAAAAGAAAGGGCAACAGAGGGGGTGGGGCGGAGAAAAACGCTTACAACAAACAAGAAAACATACGCAACAGACAATACAAGACAGACAAATCAACCAGTTGAAAATAGGGGCACCGCCTTGGAACGGTCAGTAACCTAAATAAAGGAAACTGGGGGTTTACACTCGCACTTACCCTATTTTCAACAAGTTAAACAACACAATGTAAATAACATCCCCGTGGAGAAAGGCTCTAACATAAGTGCAAAAGTAACAGATAAATAAAGCAAAACAAAATTAAGGTACAATTACACAAATGTACTCAACAACTTGTCTGAAGTCAGAGCAACAAGAGCCTAACTTTTAAGGGCACGACTAAGAAAACTGTAAGACAATAATCAACTCCCTCCGTCCGTTGTATGTAGGATTTAAGAGAAAAGCATCGTGGAGTCCTACACTTTATTAGTCATCGCACTATCAAACAGGAAAGCGTAGCAATTAACTGTAGAGGGGTCAATCACTAAACATGCACTGTGCATCACGATTTTCCAGAACATTTATCTTATGATAAAAAGTAAACACTACAATTATTATGTAAGTACTAACATTAAAAAAAAACACTTATTTCTGGGCATTCTTATTCATGAATATCAACATTTTTTGAAACGACAATACAGTACTGTACTTAACCTAACAAATATAGTTTGACTTATTATTTTAGTTATTGTTTACTTGGAAGGATCACGTTTGCATTGTCGTTTCCATCACTTTGACCGTATGCATTAACAAAATCTAATTAATGGAATTTTTCATTTCACATTCATACATTTAATCAAAGAAATGTTTTGACATACGTTAATGTAAATCACGTTCACGATTCATGAAATACAGATCTGATGTAGGTCAAAAGCAACATTAATAAGGTGCTTTTAGAAACAACTTCAAAATAACGCTATTTTTTTCTGATGCTTTTTACGTTAAAAATATTTTATCTTTCAAAACCGATTTTTCGTTATTATAAATGGTAAATGTTTATCTCTTACTAGTTCCCGTGCATTTTATCGGGAAAAACAAGGTTCACTGTTGAAATCCGTGATAACCGGGTTCATAAGCGGCAGTGATACACCAAACGGCCACATCCGACGGTTCAGAAAAGTGTTATATGACATCAATCGCATGAAGCGTTCTGAAGTACTGTTACACACATTAAAATGTTTATTTCAAAACCTAATTAACTTCAGTTATTTGGTCTTTCTTAGAAATTGATAAGTAAATAAGTATTAAATCATGGTTAACATTCTGACCGCTCTCGCAAAAGCCTTTACTATGAAATGATGCAGAAGTTTATTTAAAAGTGAAATGTGTATACGGTTTCATAAATATTATATTTAGCTGTATTGAATGATCGTTACGACGAAGAAGTAAACAGATCTTGTAAATGTTCTTAAGTTTTGGTAAAATTGTAAAATTTCTAGAGTAAATCTTTAGCTAATAGCTTTCTTCCAATAGCAGCTCTTGATGAACATCATACTTATTCAGAATCAAATTGCCTTCTTCAATATTAAAAGCTAATATCATTTCTTCATTATCATCATACACACGGCAAATAACAGCTATTGTCGTAGTATTGACAAGTTGCTAGTTTCGAATTTCCATACCGGAAATCGCCCTGATTGCCTGCTATATCAGACAGGGTATGTAATTATAGAACATTGTTGTGTCTTGATACAATCCTTTTTTCTCTTCTCACATACTCCACAACGTAAAATAAGAAATTGTCTTATATGAGGATGAATTACTGTTGATCTTTTATTTGATCTGGTATTTCAGAAACATCGTTCATTGCTCTCATCAGTGTTGACAATTGGACAAATTTCATTTCAGGCTTGTTTATCTTTTTAAACAAAATTTCAGTATGCCTCATTAAAGCGATTGTTCCTGTTTCTTTTTGGTACAAATTATGTTAGTGCATGTATCCTAGATTATCTATGCTTCAAGTTGAACGCACACTTTTTTATTTTTTCTGTTTTTACAAATTAATAACTTAATGGGAATATCTTGAACAAATTGTTTGATATCAAGATAAGTTTAGACTTATTACGTACAATTTCTTATGTTCTGAAATCATTAATGCGTGAAAATAAATTTTGATAACTTAGTCAGAAAATCATGTTTTTGAAATGCTTTGAATTCTGTGGAAAAGTGAAGTAAAATTTTTTCTCTTAAACTGCTGGACTGGAAAAAAAAACACTTTTCATGTCACAGATGAAGATATTTTAGCTGTGGAAAGTTTCAAAATCAAGACACAATGGGAGTTATTTTACAATGAGGTATGTCAAAGTATTCAATTCAGATGTGTTGTTTGTTTTTACAGTTTACATGTTTTAAGCAATAAATATATTTTTCTGGTAAAATGTTTTAAAACTTCCTTTAATTGAAGAATCATTCACAAAACGAATAACAAGACAGGTTTAATGACAGCTCTTTGCTTAACACATAAACTTCAAAGTTAATATGCATAAATATAGGCTACATTGACTGTAAAGCTGATTAATAGGCATGAACAATTTCAAGAAAATTATTCTGACTATTAAATTTTTTGCGAGAATGTTCAGCATATCAGGTAAATTGCAGTATATAAACGAATGTGTGTCATGTTTAGACTCATCTTCGCAGTAGGTGTTTCCTAACTAACAAAAAAAACACAAATGTGACTATGCGTTTCTTCTTTGTGGATATTTTCCAAAAAAAAGAGTGATTAATAATGCGACTCCCTCAAATAAAATTTAACCAAAGTGTATGCTTCAAACTGTAGTTGTATAGAGTCATACCAGTTGTGCGTTTTCGGAGCTTTTCAGTGTAGAACATTTAGGAAAGAGTGATGCAATATCACCGATAAGTATTCTACTGGAGAATTAAAATCATACGCCATTAATTCAAACTGCAACAGTAATACATTTCTAGAATGTATTGATCTGTTTATCATTTAAAACGATCAATGAACTTCAAGCACTTGCTTTTCATATGTAATTTAATCTTCTATATACTTATCATGATTGTTGAAATCTTTAGACAAGATTCAAAGCTGTTTCCATCCCTTGACTATCATCCATTTACATTGAAATATGTAGTTTATTCAATTACATGTAATTCCTACAGACAATCCTGTAGGCAGATGTATGTAATGCTCTTCTGTTTACATAGTGGATTCGTACAGATATTTTTATGCTTAATGTTAGAAGATGTTTTCAAATATTGAATCTGACAGAGTCTACTCATTGGCATACTAAACAAAATAAATACACATATCATAGAGCACTTGTTCATGATATTTTTTTGTATTATTTGAAGACGCATATGTTCATGCGAAACTTCGTAATATTAACGTTCTCACCACAGCCCAAAGTTAAACGAAGTTTAAATTGAAATAAACGATAAAGGTTTATCATTGTGTTTATGATAGATAAAACATATTTAAGTTGTGAAGGAAGTTTTTAAAACAATATGTAGGTGTTTAACATTGTCAGACATACAATTTCATTTTTGTGTAAGGCTGTTCATTAAAAGGTAGAATTACTGCGTCATTGGTAATGTTTTTCTTACCATAATTATACAAAGTTCATAGTTTAATATGTTATTCCAACACAATGTTTGTTGTTATTTCATTCAAACATATACTTAGTTTTGTTCACATTATCTTAACATTCTACTCGAACTGAACCGGGTGTAAACGCTACCTAATATGAAAATCAACATTATATACAGTCGTTAATTTTCATTAATATTAAACTTGTGTATACCGGTTAAACGTTGTAGAAAATGTACCGAATCATTTTATTCCTGAATTCAATTGGTATTAGTATTTGTGATATCCTCCAAAATTGATACAATAGTGAGCTCGTTTATAGCTTAAATCATTTTACAAAAATCTTTAATGATTGCCTCAGCGTTTACCTATGGAAGAATGCAAATATTTTTCCTTACTACAGTTGCCTTCTTTTCTAAACAATTGTTCAGTAAACTACACACAGAGGGGTAATTTTCATTTTATTTTAAGTGTTTTAGACCTAATCGTGTCAGTAATATCTTCCGGTTATCATGGAGTAAACTAGTACATATAATACATTACATGTTGATTTGATAATTGTTTTGGCCACATCTAAGAAGGAAAATCGCTTTGTATTTTGATGCATCGTAATCATCCCCCCTGTGTCTCAGTAATGAATGCGAGGCAATCATCACCACCAATGGGGCACCAAGCAACTGATACAAACTTTCTGTCGCGGGCTATGGATTAACCTAATCATACGCCGTGTATAAAATATATAGAAGTTTGAGAATAGTATATAAATGTCTTAAGGAGTATAACGGACTTTTATATAGAAAGGGAATATTGACAAGTGACTGTTATTTTTTGGGTAAAAGCACTACATACTCACGACGTTAATTCTATCCTCGTAAGAGTTTCTGCTTTTGTTAACTTTGCTTTATTTTCCAAGATAAATATTTACTACGTCCCTAATACTTTATGTAAGACTAAGTATGTATACTACAATCTAAATAGATAACATGACAGACTACGGAAGGAAGAAAGATATTACCATCAAGCATATAACCCTCATTTATCCGACAGTGTTTCGTTACTTTTAATCTGATCATGAAACTCGATGCCTACCTGAAAAATAAGGTAAATGTATAATTAATTGGTACACTTAATCAGTATGTATAATCATACACTATTCTCTGTTAATGCGACTTAAGGTAGTTTACCCGTAATGACAACTGGTATCTGAGTACATACTTATGTATGCATTTACGGCATTCTACGGCATTTAAAGAAAAACTTGTATTCTGTCATCTACAATTTCGGTTAAAATGCAGAATTAGCAGACGAAACTACCAAGGAAAGTGCTAATTGTCGTGACAGGTACACGACCGTTAGCATTAATTTATTTAAACCAAACAGATATGTCTTAATATAGCTGCAGTTTGTATTATGCATCTCCTTAAATAATCAAAAAGAAGAACGACTTGTAAATTAAGATGAGTTTTACAATAAATCAACTCAGAAGGTCCTTTGGAAACATAAACATCAACAAAACAAAATAATAGCAGACTCGGTGACAATGAATCTGTTCATGAAATGTTATGATTTATTCATCGACTTAAGTGGTGCTCTATGATAGTAAAAGTGAATATCATCCATGGTCCCAAAAGACTAGAAACTATAACAATACTGGGTCCAAGTATGGGGAGACTTCTTACAGCCGCTACAATGCACTTAAAGTTTGTTGAGCTCTGCTAATGTGAAAGTTAATAACATTTCTGAGACGATCCGTTGGAAGCATAACAAACAACCAAGGAAAGTAATGGTAGACACAATTTGTCTGAGCCTGTTCATGACAGATAATGACATGTACCACAGCTCAAACGCCCACTGGCAACGGCTTAATCGGAATCCTATTTCAATAGAATTTTATGCTCTCAATGATCCTTGAGTTCCAGAAAACACCACTGAGTATAAGTACTGAGAGTCATAATACAGAATTTAAAGTCTGCTGTTGATACTTAAAAAAAAATATTCGAGAGATCCTTTGGACATCTTGAACACAATCAAGCAAAACACCAGCACACATTGCTACATCGAACCTGTTTATGTGAAGTAATGAAGTAAGCAACATCCCTCATACCCCTAGCACTGACATAACGGATTTCTATGATTGTAAAACTGAATGTCTTCCATGATCTCGAAGAACCGGAAAGTATACAAAAACTTAGACCAAGTACGCGGAGACCTTTCAGAGCCGCCATAAGGCATTCAAAGACTGCTGTTGTAACAGCAAATTCTCTTAGGAGGCCCTTTAGAAGCATAGAACGTAACCACCCAATTAGTTTAATTCTATTGTGATTTAAGACGGATGATGTCGTAACAAAGATTAAACAGTGACTGGATTATATTCACATGTTAATCATAAATTTAGGCCCGGTAGCCACAGATTAGTCCGTCAGGAATATCATTAATCTGTATCAGCTATCACATTATTCAGACATAATTTCTAAAATGAATATCAGTAATTACTTGATCAAAGGATTTTCCCCAATGCTGTAATTACTTTCAAAATCACGACAAACGCATTTGTAACAAAAAATTTTCTATGAGCGATGTGTGATTCAATTTGATGCATTTTATTGTAGGGATTTTCTGCTAAATTGAAATTGCACAATCTGTGAAAGTAAATAAAACTGAACGTTGCATTTCCTTTCATGATTATTTCCAATAAATTTAAATCGTTCAGTGTCATTGGTAGTTAAATGATGCTGTAAACTCCTTTAAGTATAAAGCCGTTTTTATTTTTATTTTGTGTTTATTATTGGTTGTAAATATGAATAAAAAACCACGGCTTAATAGTTAAAGGAGTTTACAGCAACATTTAGACAACCAATGAAACTGAACGACTGAAAAATATATATTTTATATATATATATAATCTAGAGCCAACAGCCATTCTGAAGACTATACATTTCTTTTTTTATTTACAAGGACGCCTTCTAGTCCCATGCAGATGTATCAGATTTGTTCTTTACTTGTTCTTACTCAGTGTTTTAAATATTTTTCGAACAAACAATAATGCAACTTGACAGCAGACTGGATATAGTTGCATCTGTTAATGAAATTCTTCGAACAATTAAACACATCCCTCATTGCCCCTAACTGAACTATATCCTGAAAAAAAATATGAATGGAATTCATAATCCTAGGGTTAGACCTAACACAAAACGTTGCGGTTTTTCTCCTCTACCGGTGTTCTTCTTCAAGCCATGACATACTAATGAAAATGCAATAAAAACAAAGAAATGTAAAATATATTTGTTTGCAAATGTTGTTTTCTTTCACGAGTAGGGTTAAACGAAATACAAATTCTTACGTTAAAATCAGAGGGATTATTCGCTGTGGCAATTGTAACAAATTCATGGAATAAAACATACGCAAACTAGAAGCAAAATATGCTTTGTTAAACCATTTGTTACCTTACACTTCATCATAAGCGATAAAGCAATCAGCATTGTAATATTCTTGTTTTATAATCCAATTATTTTGCAGGTTTTACATGTTAATTACATTTCTGTCTGAGAAACTTATTTTAGTTTATTGTACATATTGAAAAGATATTTACTAAATTATATTGTATAATAAAATTTGCACTTTAGCAACAGACTATGCAAAATGGGTTGAAACAAAACCGATTAACTAGGTTGCTGAAATTTGATTTTACAGTAGTATGGCAATGACTCTTTTAATATGTTTATAAATCCTAATTTGAAGCATAAGGATGGATCAGTACAGTATTGATGCGGCAATTCAATGCCATACTGTATTAGATGTGTTTTAAATTGGTCATGAATTGACTTTTATGTATAGGTTAGTGTTTATTAGTAAACATTTATCAAATTTAATTGGTCTAGCGCGGCGCAGCCGCGCGACCAATTTAATTTGATAAATGCTTACTAATCTGTTTACTGACCTGTTTAGTGTTTGAAATTATATTTTGTTCACACATATAAGCTCCGTCTACAGTATGTGACTTTCCGAGTAAATAAACGACTGAAAACCATCGTCAAGCCTTTCATAACGCTGAAAGAATTTTCAAACTCGGACCAGTACTGAAGAGGATATGGCAGTTTGAATTAAAAAATGGCAGATAATAGAGGCAGCCATTTTAGTGTGTATATGACGTCATTAACACACTCCTGAATTCTTTATTCAGCAAATAACCTTTTAAATTGATTAATTTTTTGTATGTTTCCTGAGTGTAAGATGTAAAACATGGTAATTGCTTTAGTTAAAGCTGGTAAAAGTAGAGAAATTATTTCACAGAAATAAGTGAACACAGTTCAGATATGTGGCTAAAAACTGAATAAATCCGCCATTTTGTTTTTATTGCCATTGAAAAAAATGGCCACCATTTATATCAAATATGTAAATCCTCATGACTTCCTCTTTTTTAGCCGAATTTAAAAATCTTTCACTTCTTTAAATGATTTAAGAAACCCTAGCCGACGGGTTTATCATAAGATAAATGTTGACTTTCCCTGTAATTTCGCGAAGGCAATGCATGCAATGCAAATGAATTCTAGATCAACTTAATGGACACTCAATATATTACCGGAAATTTTTGCACCTGACAACAATAGCTGATAATACGTTGTATAGTATTATTCAAGTATATGTTAAGTTGGTATTTTATAATTTAGTTTCATTGTTATGTATCCCACATGTGTTGGGGAGATTAAGTGTATATTATTCGATAATGAATTAATTGTATATATATCGTGCGGTTTGATAAAACAATACTTTTTAATGAAAGAAAACTGAAGTAACTCCATATGGAGATTCAGCCTTTTTGGGAAAAGCTGAACCTTCTCCTTTGATACAATGAAGCAACAGAAAACTGCAGATCAATTATATTGATTGCGTTTATAAGAAAATCACTTAGATATTCGGCCATATGTCTTACAGCGGAATAAATACAATGATGTTGCAATTGGACCTCTATACCTTTGTTCTAAATATACTTGCATGGTCATATCAAATGTACTATTTTGTACATGTATAATCTCATACTGCATAAAAAATGTAAACATATTCTCCGATCACTTTTGCTTCCAGTGTTTTTATTTCGTTACTTCATGAAGTAGTCTTACGCACTCTGGTCAAGAAATGAACCAGTTCCTATTAACCTCTAATGGTCAGAAAATATATTCTACATCATTTACATAATGAGAAAATATGTCTACCGTTCACGAAGATTCAATCTAGCCGGTGTATATGCAAATCTCATTCATAACTCGAATTGTCCTCTACTTGGTGAATTGACATTCGTCCTATGAATTACACGGACTGGGGGATTCCTCAATCACAACATATGTTTACAGTTAACCGGGAAGTTTGTATTTGCTCGGTATCACAGTAGAATTATGTCATAACAAAAAAACAACAACTTTTTTCTATCATGCTTTATCTCCGTCGAAGGATGACCTATCCAAGCAATAATCATTCAGATAATTGTGATATCTGCCTACGATAAGTTGTAAGGAGTGTATACGGGATGTTTCGCCATTAATCAACTAGAGTAATTCTTGATTCAGGGTTCACCTCAAGCTGGCAGTTTAAAGATATACTTCAAATATTAACATAACGCTTAGTTGTCGAATTGAATATGCCACTGACGGCCACTTTCTTTCCCGTTATATAATGCCAAGTTGTATACAGAACAATCCTGTATGTAATAGTTATAGTATGTGTGAGAGTGTGTTACCAGGATATATCAGAGCTAGGAGTACATCGAGGGTATTTTTCTCTGCACATATCGTCGAGGCCGGTAGGCCGAGACAGATATGTGAAGAGAAACATAACGAGAAAACACGAGCGCTACATATTATAACTGTTTTATCGCATAGTTTATCATTAAAATTTATATATCATTTTCATTTAAATTTGTTTATTATTATTTTTACTATTTTGATTCCCTTTCTGCGCCTCGCTGACTGAAACACTAAAACTTCTGTTTTAGAAAATGTGTTCCCCAGATAAAAGTACCAAACAAATTTCTGCATTGGTTTTAAATCTTTGCATTTCATTGGCCAGACATATTGTAAAACTTGTTGTTTTGTTTGTAAAAAAAATCAAAGAAAAAGAAACATTTGAGAAATCTCAGAATTTCATATATTTCATGTATTTCTGAATATGGCAATAACTATCAAGTTTTTGAAATATTCTAGTTTATTTATTCTTTTACTTTATAAATGTAGGTGTTTGTGACAATTCTTTCTCTGTGAACTGTAAGTTGGAGCTAAAATCATCTTTTCTTTGAAAGGAAAAAATTATACTCCCTTGATAGGGCCTCAATAGAGAAAAAGTGTTCCGATATATATCGGAACACTTTTTTTTATGAAACTCCATAGAGATTTCCGTGTTGATATATATCGCAACAGTTTTGTAAGATATCAGCACAGTTTTGTAGTAATAATGTGTGTTACTATGTATAACATGCTGCAAAGATCAAAGGAAAATTGCCGCACTATGCGATAATTATAAAGAAACTTCTATTAATTTCTCAGAGTTTATGTATAATATCATTCATAGTTATAATATATATTATTTAAATGTACCTAGTTTATGGCCAAGCTGGAAACTATTATAACGTCCTTCTGACCGAAAAACAAATACACAGGTCTACCCTTATATACAGCTTGTCAATGATTATGTCATACATGCTGATGTAGCTTTGTATTGTAAGGAAATTAACACAGGGGATCTCAAACTTACCAGCAGGAGACATTACATAATTCTTATCTATTAAATTAAAAAAAAAAACTGTTCACTTTTAAATCGGCCTGGTTTGTGAATGATAATAATAATGATACTAATGCTGCGGATGCCGCTGATGATGATAATGATAATAATAAGAATTATATTAACTTTAAAATTAATTAAAGTTAATTATTAATGGTGCTAACAATAAAATAACACTTTAAATTGAAATCTTTATGCTTCAGGCCAAAGATATGTTGTATAAAAATTGTACCGACATTTTTATGTTTTTATACATAATATAGGAATATGACCGTTTGCATAAATTAGGATCAAATGTAATTTAGATTAATCATACAAATGAAACATGATGCATACATTCTTTCAATAAAAAATAGTGCCTTTTCAGTGTTATATCAAAATTTCAAGATTATACAAAATTCAAATAACTAATAAAAGTACATATTAATTATTTGTAAAATGAAAAGGAAATGAATTACATATCAATAACGAACAACTATTGTCAAATTTGAACTGCCTTTATTTGCTTATTTTTAGGAAAGAAAATGGAACCTTTTTAATAAAAAAATGCCAAACTATACAGTGCTTTTGCGTATAAAACGTTTGTGAAAATTGCTCTATTGGTAAATCTGCAATATTTAATCATTTGTCACTAACACATGAAAACAAAAGAAAGAAAAAAGTCACAAGTGGCAAGATCTTATTATCAGTCTACTGGCTAATCTACCTTCCCTACTAATTCATTACCTCTTATATTAACACTGAATATTTTTGACACATGATGCTACAATACTGTTATATTTTTTTGGCCCAATGCCAAGCAGAGTGAACATGTTAACATTGTAGAAGTTTTTATTTATTAAATAATGTACACCAGAACTATAATTGAATGTAGAGTTTATAAGTTAGAAACGCGAAGACCTCGTAATTTATTCTACACGGCGTTAAAACGATTCTGCATGTTTAAAGAGAATTCCTATAGTTTTTTTCCTTTCATAGAATTTTTTTAAATTCACATATATGATAGGAAAATTTGTGCTGAAAACAATGAACAAATAAAAACAATAGGTCACCAGGCTTGTTTTTGTGGAAAATTGTTTTGAACACACCCACTGTTGCTGAAATTGCCAGCGATTTTTCAACATTTTCATAATTTTCTGCTTTTTTATAAACACCAACCAAAATATACATCAAGACAGCACAATACGGTTTTTTTCTTTTTACAGATTTTATTATATACTTATTTGATATCATAGTCATATTTGTAATACTCTACCCTTACCATAATGGGTACAAATGAAAAAAGAATATTGTTTCATATTTACTTTTGTGAACTTTTTTCTATGAAACATACCCATAGTGAAGAATATTTTTTTAAATTTTGAAAAAACTCTTTCATAGAATTTTTTCCTGTTTTTCTTGTGTATAGATAATTGTATTGTGAGCATAAAAATGGCTAAAAATGTATGGGTCACCAGGCTAAATTTTATGTTAAAACCGCTAGAATACAACACCTGTTCGGACGGAAATGGCGCGAACCTGGCCAAATTGATTAAATGTATGTCTGCTAAAATTTAAAAAAAAGTTTTAAAAATTCTTAATTCCTTCTATAATTGAATACTTAATATTCTGAAAGGTGATATTGTCTTATCAGTACTAAGTCAATTATCTTACATTATATGAAAAACACTGTCCTTGTACTAAAATGCGATGTGAAAACACAAACACAAAAATAGCAAGATACCTGTCAGGCATGGTACTTGTCAATACAACATAAACCAGTATCAACATTTGATTACTGATAAAACTTATCAAAAATGTTATTTCATTCAAGATTCCTCATATTTAAGATTGTCTGTCACATGTTTCAACAAATGTTGACTTCAGTTCAGTTTTCCATAGAAAGTGTCGGCTGCGCAGAAAGATGCGCATAAAAAACTATAGGAATTCCCTTTAAATAAATTAAAACATGGTTATCTTTCATAGTAGTTTGATTCGGACGTGTTTGTAAAATTAAAGGAGGATGATACAAGGAAGTACTAATTTCTTTGCGTATGTACGGCGTCAACGTGAGTTTATATGCCACCAAATGATGCATCGAACGGTGTACTTTTATGAAAATAAACGGGGATTTTCATATTAGAGTACAAGATTACCCTTGTATAGATTTCAACAGGGACGGCATGTATGAACAGCATGTTGATGCATAGGAACACACTCAGCATAAACTCCGCCCGCTTAGCTCAATAGAGAGAGCGCAGATCTACGAATCAAGGAGTCGTAAGTTCGATCCCAAGGCGGGATGTATGTTGTCTTTGACGATTTTATAAAAGGCATCTTGTCTAAATTCATTCGTCCTCTACCGCTGATTCATGTAGATAAGTTGACAGTACTTGTGTTTATACTGGTACAGCATCCAGGAACACTGGTAAGATTCACTGCCCGCCGTTACATAACTGAACTACTGTTGAGAAACAGTTTTAAACTCAAAACAAGCAAACAGCATAAACACAATACATATATTAGCCTGTATGCATAATGAAGACCACTTCAAAATTATATCATGTGTGTTATACCTCATACATCAAAACAGCTCGCATTTAAAGACACATTAGAAGTTTTCTAAATTACTTACCACAAAAACAAAAACAAATCTTGTCAAAATTGCCCAGGAGACTCACTCTGTCTATTTTTTGTCGAAATGATTTTCTCAATTTACCCTTTTCTTGTAACTGGTATTTTTCTTTAATTTCTTTGCTCGTTTACAAGGACTCTAAGACTAGACGCATTGTTGAATATTCTTTGATGTGATTAGTTTTATTCAGACCGAAATTGTCTGATGTATTTATGGTGGGATGTGCAGTGATAACAAAATTATGTCTTGATAAGATACAGTTTACGGATTGCAGTGTTTTCCAAAGGTGGTTAACCTTTACCCTGCGAAATGTCTAAAATAGACTGGTCCATCATTTAATATGGGCAGTACTACTTATTATTCAAAGAGGTGTTCACTGAAAGTATACTGACTGAATAGCGAACAATGCAGACCATGATCAGCCTGAACTACGTGCAGGATGATCTTTGTCTGCACTGGTCGCAAAGGCAGAATACCTTGTCCCCAGCAGGCTACAGGTTTATGTTCTTTAACAGTGAGGCAGAATGTTTTAATACTTATACATATGCTTAATTCGCTCAGATCGGATATATTATATCTCAAGTTTGCCGTATGACACTTTTTCATTTCAGACACTCCTCAATTCTAAATTAAGGGAGTGCCGTTACCTCTTTCTCCTTATAGTAATATTTTCTGTTAGAAAGATAAAAGCATTTTCTTGTATTTTGTAGTATTACAACTTCATTTTCCCCTGCCACAATTATCCATTTCGGTGAGTTTTTTAAAACCATGTCAGCCTTTTGTTTTCAAAGGAGAAGCTCCCACCAAACAATACTTTTATACAATGGTTGGTCTAGATATATTGAAAATTTATGACTGCGATTTCTGGTAAATTGTCAAAGTATTGACTTTTTTCTTTTGATTATTTAATGAATCATCATCTCAACCTAAGACTTTTTAATCACATTAGAGACGTATTTCATATCTGGGATAGGAAGTGATAGTTCAGCACATGCTCGAAACAGGTCTTAATCTACTTGTTATCGAAGAATTACACTAAATACTCCGGAAAACATCAGGAAACGTAAGATAATATTTTTTCTTAACCAAACATCTAACATCAGTTCACAGTTCTGGTTGTAAGAAAGTAATTTCAAAGACCATTAATTTTCATACAGTTGTACTCATTAAAAGAGATAAAGAAGGTAATGTAGCATTATTGTAGACTATAGGAATGCATGAACATACTTGTTCTGAAATGTGAAATATTCAATCATCATGTTGTCTAGTAATAAACAAACATTTAAACATCTGAGTTATCATAAAAAGTATTCCTTTTAATTTTAGCACTTTACTTATATTTTTGTGACATCTTAGAGACAAGGTGTTGTAGTAAAGTGATTGGATTTTTTATGTAACTAGGGTTTTACATGACACTAACAACCTGATGAACTTTACTTTTAAAAAAGAATTTCACTGATAAAGAAAAGTGTTATTTATGTAAGAAATATGCATCATACATTGTAACCGAGTATTACATTTTTGTCGGCGGTTAGAACTTGCTTATCTTCATCTGATTTCTCCGCGAGTTGAACTCTCAATTTATTCACTGCTTCTCCTAAACATTTTTACGTCAAAGGTATTTTTCAGTAAAGAGGACATTTAAGAACTTTCTTGTTATCTGTTTATTGAAAAGCTTATTGAAATATTTGATAAAGATGTAGTAAAACCTAATGGCCATATATTTATATAGATTACTTGAAATATATAATCGAAGGCGAAACATTTGTTTTGTACATTTTTATGATTTCTTTAATATTCCAAAGAAAAAACCGCAGCTGGAGACTGAGTTAGTAAAGTTTCATCGATACACATTGTTGCAAAATGTAATGACAAAAATCTGTTTTATAAATGATGTTTTACATCAAAGGGATGTATTTCTAAATTCCCGCGTGTAAAAAAAATATGATATTCTCATCAATCACAAGAGAACAAGACTTAGATTTCATTGTGATTGGAGTCGATTTATATCTTCATTACCTAAATTGTTTAAATTCTTCTGGGTGTATCGGTAATCACTTGGATATATTTAAATGCCTTTTAGGTCGAGCAGTTAGAGAGATACCCCTCAATTTTGTTAATCGGAACCCGCACATAGTATTGTGAGAGCATGAAAGGCAATTGGTCCTTCACAGGTTTGCGCGCTGGAGTTGTGTTTGTGTGTCCCAACGATGCAAACGTGCTACATTTTGTTCACTACATATGTCAATTTTCATAAAACAAGATTTAGTCTAAGTTAATTCCTAGATAGTGTTAGTAGATTTTCATATATATGATAGTGCTATATTGATTTTAAAGATCAACATTTACCAGATATGTTTGTTTGTTTGTTGACGCCGGGTGTCAACAGTATTTCAGTAACCTATTAACCAGTGTTCCTGGATTCTGTACAAGTACAAACCTTCTCCGCAAGTAACTGCCAACTTCCCCCACTTGAATCAGAGTTGGAAGACGAACGATATTAGACACGGTATATTTTATCAAATCGTCACGCAGAACATACGCCCCGCCCGGGGATCTAAGTCACGACACCGCGATCCGAAGATCTGCGCTCTTCCTAATGAGCCAAGCGAGCGGGCGTATCATTACTTTTGACTATTAATATTGTAATAAGTGAATTTGGTGTAGCCTAAGATATCACCTTATGAATGGTGAATACGCGCTGTATAAATGGAACATACCCTTTCGTACTATTTCCTAGATTACATTTATCAACTCTACATGGAAGATGAAACAGTTTTCATATTTGACCTTACTGTAACTATTTTATGCACAGTAGGGATATGCTCTGACGACTCAAATCAAGTGGTTATTCGACTTCGATTGCGTAAAGCTCTTTGGAGCGCTGTAACAATCAACACATTTATTTCTTCATTCTTTTTGGAATTTGGCGTTCTACGAAATCTTATAAAGCGCTAAAATATTGTAATTTCATTTGTACTTTCGGAAAAGTCAAAGCGTGCATACTTTTGTATTCGTCATTAAAAACATGTTAGCCTCGGCGTCGTATGAAATGACTATTTTTTCGCATTTGTACATGGAAAAACTGTTTAGAAGTTTTAGACCCATAAATTTGTATGTGTAAAAACTAAAAAGAAAAATTAAATTGGGAAAAAAAGTATTTTTAAAAAATATTTTTAGATAGGTATACATGTGTAATAAAAGAAACTGGGGTAGGTGTATTTGTTTTATTCCAGTTTTTAGTTCAAACCTAATTATGTAACATAACCTCTTTCTCTCGTTGATTTAAATTACACAGCTTTAGTTCTTTTTTATGCCGTTATTTGTCGATAAGATCTAGTTTCTATTCAACTATCTTTAAATTTTCACTTGTTTTCTCCGTTGTCACTGACATGTCTTCAATATCCCGTAAACCTGCTAATAGCAGTTCTGGTCGTAGTATTGACAATTTCTTAGTTTAAACTTATCATGCCGGAAACTGTCCTGATTGCCTGCGATGGCAGACAGGATATGTAATTTCAGAACATTATTGTGTCTTGATAAAATAGTTTTTTTTACAGTCTGTATATTAGAGGAGGAAACTGACTTACAGGAGATTGGTTTACCGTTCTTCTGTTCATAGGTGATCCGATATTGCGATAAAAACATTCAGGGCCCACATTCAAGTTGACTTCATTGATATTTTCATTTCAGTTTAGACAGATCAATGAAATTCCTTTCCGTTTTTCAGAGGTATTTTTATGTTTAATATTAATTGTTTTCTGATATAAAAATGTGACAGCGTTTATTCATCCGCAAATTCAACAAGAAAAATATCGAAATAAACGTGCTCAATTGCATTAACTCGATCCTTGTAATGCAGTTTTTGGTTCTCTTTCTCCTCTTCCTCTTAACTTGGGCGGTGCAACACTGTTGTTTTTTTTTCCTGATTGTTTGTGTGTGTAGGGGGGGGGGGGGGGGCGGGGCGGGGGGGTGTACATATACAGAATATATACGAAACATTCTAGGAAAGGTAAAAGGGTTGAACCACAAGTGCATCTAACATTTGTTATTCGGTCCACCCCGTCTTAGGCGGTGCCCCACTGTGTTATTTTTTTCCTTACTTAATTGTTTATCTGTGTCTGTTAGTTAACGTTTTAGAAACGTGGCTTTCCCAGTTGAATATTCATCTTTGCTTTCCCCCAAAACCCCACCTTTCAATCAACCCCTTTCCCACTCCACCCATTTTTGTATTTTGCATATTAAGTAAAATGTACTTGTTGTTGAATATTTGAAGCAACCCGTCTACAATATTTTTCCGTTACAATTTCTTTTTTGTGTACCTACTGTGTGATGCATTGCTAAATGGCTGTACATGTGTTTGGGGGTGCTCTGTGCTTCCGGGAAATCTAGCCTTACCTTTTTATCTTTTGAAAATAACTATTATTCAGGTAGACTAAGTGTACTTACCATAAACCAGAGGTCAGTGATGTTTTAGTTGTTTCATATAAATTTCCAGTCTCTCTAAAAGATAACACCATATTTTGTAAGGAGCAGTCGTACCATTTATTCGCTTATGTTAACATTTCAAGACATTTTTTGTTTCTATACGCTAATTCAAGTTATTTTTAAACAAGGAAAGTAGACTGCCTTTTGTAACAGTTAAAGGCGTACGCTAAGTCCCTGTACATGAGATCGATGAAATTTTTACCAATTATTATTACAAAATTTCTTCAATCTTTCAAATTGGATATTGAAGGACAATCATCTAAGAAACAAAGATATGCAATAAAAGTCATAAGTCACCAGTATTGAAAAAGAGTTAGCTGCCCTTGAAAACGGCATTTCCCCCAAAAAAATACATATACGCATACATCAGCAACCTTACATTTTCCGAGGTTTCCCGGTTAAATGCTGTTACGCCGTTACTTCCGTCTTATCTAATGTACAGAACTACCTTTAAATTAACAGAAAGAAGTAGAACATACTTTATACAATGTTTTATATCTTACTGACGCGCGATAATTTACATATGATATTTATTGTTGTTTATCATCCAGATATTCTATTAGTTTTGTACGCAGTAAGTATATTGACAGTGCGTTCTCTGCTGAGATTCGACTGGAAGTAAACGCTTCCCAGTTTAATCTAGAATTTAATAAACATATATCATTTCTTTTTTATAAAAATGTTTAGCATTTTGAATTCCCGCTTATCTTTATGCAAAATATATGCGAATATTTGCTTGTAATTATTACTTATAATTTTGTCAGTGTAATGTTAAAACCACCAAAAATATGTCATTACGTCCACAATCTCTTACGATAACTTATTACAATACGCTCCTTCCAGCGTAAATAACAGAATCACTACAAATTAAGATAATAATTGTCGTAAAGGTCTTGCTTGAGTTGATCAAAGATAATATTTTCATGGACATCCATAACAAGGTATTTTTCCGGTCTGTTTTCTGATAGTTTAGATAATTATATTTTTACAAAATGTTTTTTCTTACACTTTATTTGTTGATTTTCATGAAACTCAATTTAACAATTATCTTATTCAGGTAGCATTATTGTTCTAAATACCGAGACCGAGAGGAATATTCGCTGTCGAATGGTTCTTTGGTTTGTGTCATACAGCTATGTTAAGGCTTCTTTCATTTCTACCAAACTCCCTAGGGATAGTCATACGTTGTCTGCACTGATATTTGTCAATTATAGAGGCAAAATGTAATAAAATGATGAAACTCACAGACTTTCAGTAGGTGAAATATGTTGATAAAATAAGGAAAGAAATACAGTCTGCAGCCAATATATGTCTCAAAGTCTACACGGAGCTTCCGTGGCCGAAATTGATACACTTTCCTCTTACCGAGTTACGTGGAGCGTGGAATTCTTCATGTGAGAAAGTTATCCTTTTGGCTTACAGAAGGTAAACGAAATTGCACGAAACAATGCCTCAATGGGGAACTTTGGTTTCTGTCTACGATTAAATGCTTCAAATGTAAAAATATGATCATTATTTGTTGGTGTGACTCCAAGCACTACTAAACAAAATACAGTATACTACAAATATCTAGGAATATGAGAGAATCAAACAAAACAATTTAACGACTGTTAGAATCATGACTATGACGTCATCGGTTTCAGGTAACATTATAAATTTTAATTTCTAGTACCTTTGAAGTAACAAATATATAATTGAGAAATCAAATATATATACTCCAAAAAAAGCATGAAGAAATGTTGCGAGTGTTTACTTCTAAATCTCTAAATGGTGCACTTTATTTCTACTTCCATTTATACATTATTTTAATGTCAGACATTTTCATATACTTCTTTCATTCATCAAATACATATGCACTCCCTTCGTCAAATACATAAGCACTCCCGTCGAAGTATTGACGCTTGTTTTTTTATTGTTTATATTTTTATCTAATTTTAGCTAATGAGAAATATTAAGACCTATTAATCATTTATTAATTATTGATAATTTTATCCCCCAAATGCCCATCTTGTCTAAATTTACACTTAATGATATGAGTTCTGATAATTTATTGTACACGTGTCAATAACTTCTTCTTACAGTGGTATATTTCGTGAGTCTCAGAAAGATAAGTACATTTGCTTGTTATTGATAAAACTACAAGATAGAGCAATTTCCCTCTGCAACAATTTTCCACTGCGGATAGTATTCGTACAATTTCCGCCATTTCTTTGCAAATGCAAAAGGGCAAAGAACCACAACAATAAAGTTTACAATGAAGGGTCTAGACATATTGAAGATTTATGAAAGCCATTTCTGATGAATAGTGGAAGTATTTACCCTGTTCTGATAAATTACTATTTCATGCATCATCACCATACACGTACAAAGATGTTATATTAATACACCGAGAGTGTTCGAAAATAGGAATTTAAAGTTTTGGAGCGCCTATATGAGTTCGTTTCAAAGTCGATAATCGCAATCCACTAACACGTGTTATAATTAATTAATCAATGGAAATCATTGACAGTAGACTTCCGCAAGGGGGCGTGAGGAACGTTCCATATACCATTACTTCTCAAGAACAGACCAAATCAAACCGTGTGATTTCACTTTGTTGCGTTCTATGTTTCCAAACGATTATGATTAGTCATTCTGAGACAGTCCAGCTTTGCTTGTGATGAACAATGTCGTTGTTGTTTATAGCAATAACGACGTAAGGAATCATATCTCAGTGCTTAAATATCGTGATAAAACTTAGGAATGTATCTAAGTTTTCTACAAGGGAGTCTGTTATTGTATTGAATTTCGCAAAAGTATATATAGGTCTTGATATAAAGATATGAATCTGAACCAAAACAATGACTTTATTCTTGAGAAAAATAATTATTAAACTTTCTAACACGATACCAAGGATAAGTATTTATATCCTTGACGACATCCTCTATACATTTGCTTGTTTCGTGTTATTTTCTATTACAGCGCACCACCTTGGCGTCTGGTGCTTTGACATCATAATTGTGATTTTGTTACGTAATAACGTCACAGTTTCAATTTTCTTTGTTAAAGAAATAAATGTTTATTCAAAAGCACTAAATGAGATATATTATTTCAATTTTGACACATTACAAAGAATATGTACATCATCAAATATTAGCCAGTTTTCTGTTGTTGTTTTGTTTTCTCAGCGCGCCGGTATGCCTTTTAATGCTATGACCAAAGCACTATGACAGTATGCATTTACAAAATCTAATTAATGGGATTTTTCATTTCACATTTTCTACATTTAATCAAAGAAATGTTTGCATATAAGTAAATGTAAATCACGTTCACGATTCATGAAAATACAGATCTGACGTAGGTCAAAAGCAATATTAATAAGGTGTTTATAGAAACAACTAGAAAATAGCGCTATTTTTTCTGATGCTTTTAACGTTAAAATATTTTATCTTTCAAAACCGATTTTTCGTTATTATAAATGGTAAATTTTCATCTGTTACTAGTTACCTGACATTTTATCGGGAAAACAAGGTTCACTGTTGAAATCCATGATAACCTGGTTCACAAGCGGCAGTGATACACAAAACGGCAACATCGGACGTTTCAGAAAATGTTTATATGACGTCAATCGCATGAAGCGTTCTGAAGTACTGTTACACACATTAAAACTGTTTATTTCAAAACCTAATTAACTTCAATTATTTGGTCTTTCTTAGAAATCGGTAAGTAAATAAGTATTTACTCATGGTTAACATTTTGATCGCTCTCGCAATAGCCTTTACTATGAAATGATGCAGAAGTTTATTTAAAAGTAAAATGTGTATAATAAGGTTCCATAAATATTATATTGAGTTGTGTTGAACGGCCGTCACGGTGAGGAAGTAAACAGAGCTTGTAAATGTTCTTTAGTTTTGGTAAAATTGTACAATTTCTAGAGTACATCTTTAGCTAATAGCTTTGTTCCCGTAGCAGCTCTTGATGAACATCATACTTATTCAGAATCAAATTGCCTTCTTCAATATTAAAAACTAATGTCATTTCTTCATTATCTTCATACACACTGCAAATAACAGCTATTGTCGTAGTATTGACAAGTTACTAGTTTCGAATTTCCATACTGGCAATCGCCCTGATTGCCTGCTATATCAGACAGGGTATGTAATAATAGAACATTGTTGAGTCTTGATACAATCTTTTTTCACATATTCCACAACGTAATATAAGAAATTGTCTTATATGAGAATGAATTACCGTTGATCATTTATTTGATCCTGTATCTCAGAAACATCGTTCATTGCTCTCATCAGTGTTGACAATTTGACAATTTTCATTTCAGGCTTGTTTATCTTTTTAAACAAAATTTCAGTATGTCTCATTAAAGTGATTGTTCCTGTTTCTTTTAGTATAAATTATGTTAGTACATGCATCCTAGATTATCTATGCTTGAAGTTGAACGTAAACTTGACACGTATTTTTTGTTATCCGTGTTATTGTGTTCTGTTTTTACACAGTAATAACTGAATTGGAATATCTTGAATAAATTGTTTGATATAAAGATAAGTTTAGACCTATTACATACAATTTCTCATTTTCTGAAATCATTCATGCGTGAAAATAAATTTGATAACTTAGTCAGAAATCATGTTTTTGAAATGTTTTGAATTCTGTGCAAAAAAATGAGGTAAACTCTCTTCTCTTAAACTGCTGGACTGGGAAAAACACTTTTCATGTCACAGATGAAGATATTTTAGCTGTGGAATGTTTCAAAATCAAGACACAATGGGAGTAATTTTACAATGAGGTATGTCGAAGTACTTAATTCAGATGTGTTGTTTGTTTTTACAGTTAACATGTTTTAAGCAATAAAAATATTTTTTGGTAAAATGTTTTAAAACTTCCTCTAGTTGACGATTCATTCACAAAACGAATAATAAGACAGGTTTAATGACAGCTTTTTGCTTAACACATTAATTTCAAAGTTAATATGCATAAATGTAGGCTACATTGATCGTAAAGCTGTTTAATAGTTATTCTGACTATTAAATTTTTGCGAGAATGTTCAGCATATCAGGTTAAAGGCAGAATATAAACGAATGTGTGTCATGTTTGAACTCATCTTCGCAGTGGGTGTTTCCTAACTAACAAAAACACAAACGTGACTATGCGTTTCTTCTTTGTGGATATTGTCCCAAATAAGAGTGATTTATAACGCGACTTCCTCAAATAAAATTTAACTAAAGTGTATGCTTCAAACTGTAGTTGTATAGAGTCATGCCAGTTGTGCGTTTGCAGAACTTTTCAGTGTAGAACACTGAGGAAAGAGTGATGTAATATCACCGATAAGCATTCTACTGGAGAAACAAAATCTTACGCCAATGATTCAAACTGCAACATTAATGCATTTCTAGAATGTATTGTTTTGTTTATCACTTAAAACGTTTAATGGACTTCAAGCACCTGCTTTTCATGTGTAATTTAATTTTCTATATACTTATCATGATTGTACAAATCTTGAGACAAGATTCAAAGCTGTTTCAATCCCCCTTGACTATCATCCATTTACATTGAAATATGTAGTTTAATATTCAATTACATGTAATTCCTACAGACAATTCTGTATGTGGTGTAACAGGGTCTAAAGTTCACTATTCTAACTACAACAACAACAACACTGTCCACTATAATAACTACTGATTAATATTGTACTAAGTTCTAAGATAATATATACATCAATGCCTGTCTTCATAATTCTCTAACATAGTTCACTAACATTTCCTCAGTTATTAACAGAACTTCTATTCTTCGACATAATTACTTCAACGTTAATTGCCTCGGTCCTTATCTAACTTATTCATTTTTGCGCGTATCGGACATACGCATCTAACCTAACTGAGTACCAGAATGATACTGAAGTTTTTGTCTCAAAACTTCTGCTTATGAAAGAAATGATTCGTGACTTGAGTCATGCGGCGTGATCAAAAGACCGGGTGTTTATAATTACCCTGTCATTTATCCAGTTAGTCAGTTGTCAAAACAATTAGTAATTTTGAAACATGCATTGCTGGACAATGCATTAACTGGGCGATATAATGTAACCTGTCATTTAATGCACATGACTAATTTCTAGACCGTAAAGCTAAGTGTGAAAAGGAATGCAAAATATATTCTTAAAGTACATGACTTATTATTGACCGAAAAGCTATCCGAAAAGAATGCCTAAGACGTATTTGGTAAACCATTATATCACATGTAGACAGATGTATGTAATACTCTTCTGTTTACATAGTGGATTCGTACAGATAGTTTTTTGCTTAATGTTAGAGGATGTTTTCAAATATTGAATCTGACAGAGTCTACTCATTGGCATACTAAACAAAATAAATATACATATCATAGAGCACTTGTTCATGATATTTTTTGTATTATTTGAAAACGCCTATGTTCATGCGAAACTTCGTAATATTAACGTTCTCACCACAGCCCAAAGTTAAACGATGTTTAAATTGAAATAAACGATAAAGCTTTATGATAGATAAAAACATATTTAAGTTGTGAAGGATTTTTTAAAAACAACATTGTCAGACATACACAATTTCATTTTTGTGTAAGGCTGTTCATTAAAAGGTAGAATTACTGCGTAGTTGGTAATGTTTTTCTTACCACATACGAAGTTCTTAGTTTAATATGTTATTCCAACACAATGCTCGTTGTAATTTCATTCAAATATATATTTAGTTTTGTTCGCATTATCTTAACATTCTACTTGAACTGGACCGGGTGAAAACGCTACCTTATATGAAAATCAACATCATATACAGTCGTTAATTTTTATTAATATTAAACTTGAATATACCGGTTAAACGTTGTAGAAAATATACTGAATCAATTTATTCCTGAATTCAATTGGTATTAGTATTTATGATTTCCTTCAAAATTGATACAATAGTGAGCTCGTTTATAGCTTAAAACGTTTTACAAAAATCTTTAATGACTGCCTCAGCGTTTACCTAAGAAAGAACGCAAATATTGTTCCTTACTACACTTGCCTTCTTTTCTAAAAATTTGTTCAGGCAACCAAGCAACTGATACACACAATCTGTCGCGGGCTATGGATTAACCTACTCATACGCCCATAAGCCGTGTATAAAATATATAGAAGTTTGAGAATAGTATATAAATGTCTCAAGGAGTACAACGGACTTTTGAATAGAAAGGGAATATTGACAAGTGACTCTTTTATTCTTTGGGTAAAAGCACTACATATTCACGACATAAATTCTATCCTCGTAAGAGTTTCTGATTTTTGTTAACTTTGCTTTATTTTCCAAGATAAATACTTACTACGTCCCTAATACTTTATGTAAGACTAAGTATGTATACTAAAACCTAAATAGATAACATGACAGGCTACGGAAAGAAGAAGGATATTACTATCAAGCATATAACTCTCATTTATCCGAGAGTGTTTCGTTACCTTTAATCTGATCATGAAACTCAATGACTACCTGAAAAATAAGGTAAATATATAATTAATTGGTACACTTAATCAGTATGAATAATCATACACTATTCTCTGTTAATTATACTGCGATTTAAGGAAGTTTACCCGTAATGAGTACATACTTTTGTATGCATTCACGGCATTCTATGGCAATTAAAGAAAGACTTGTATTCTGTCATCTACATTTTCGGTTAAAGTGCAGAATTAGCAGACGAAACTACCAAAGAAAGTGCTAATTATCGTGACAGGTACACGACCGTTAGCATTAATTTGTATTATGCATCTCCTTAAATAATCAACAAGAAGAACGACTTGTAAATTAAGATGAGTTCAACTAAGAAGATCCTTTGGAAACATAAACATCATCAAAACAAAAAAATAGCAGACTCGGTGACGATGCATCTGTTCATTAGATGTAATGAAATATTCATGGACTTAAGTGGAGCGCTATGATAGTAAAAGTGAATATCATCCATGGTCCCAAAAGACTAGAAAATATAACAATACTGGGTCCAAGTATCGCGAGACTTCTTACAGCCGTTACAATGTATTTAAATGTTGTTGAGCACTGCTAATGTGAACGTTAATAACATTTCTGAGATTGGAAGCATAGCAGACAAGCAAGGAAAGTTATGGTAGACACAGTTTAACTGAGCCTGTTCATGAGAGATAATGACATAATACCACAGCTCAAATGCCCACTGGTAACGGCTTAATCGGAATCCTATTTAAGTAGAATTTGATGAGCTCAATGATCCTTGAGTTCCAGAAAATGCCACTGAAAATAAGTCTTGAGAGACTGTTTTACAGTCATAATACAGAATTTAAAGTCTGCTGTTATGATACTTAATAAAATATTCGAGAGATCCTTTGGACACCTTGAACACAACCAAGCAAAACACCAGCAGACATGGCTACATCGAGTTTGTTCATGTGAAGTAATGAAGTAAGCAACGCCTCTCATACCCCTAGCACTGACATAACGGATTTCTGTGATTGTAAAACTGAATGTCCTTCATGATCCTGAAGAACCGGAAAATATACAAAAACTGAGTCCAAGTACGCGGAGACCTTTCAGAGCCGCCACAAGGCATTCAAAGACTGCTGTTATAACAGCAAATTCTCTTATGAGGTCCTTTAGAAGCATAGAACGCAACCACCCAATTAGTTTAATTCTAATGTGATTTAAGACGGATGATGTCGTAACAAAGATTAAACAGTGACTGGATTATATTCACATGTTAATCATAAATTTAGGCCCGGTAGCCACAAATAAGTCCGTCAGGAATATCATTAATCTGTATCAGCTATCACATTATTCAGACATAATTTCTAAAATGAATATCAGTAATTACTTTATCAAAGGATTTTCCCCAATGCTGTAATTACTTTCAAAAATCACAACAAACGCATTTGTAACAAAACATTTTCTATGAGCGATGTGTGATTCCATTTGATGCATTTGATAGTAGGGAATTTCTGCTATACAGAAATTGCACAATCAGTGAAAGTTAATAAAATGTAACGTTTAATTTCCTTTCATGATTACTTCCAATAAATTTAAATCGGTCAGTGACATTGGTAGTTAAAATGATGCTGTAAACCCCTTTAACTATTGAGCCGTTGGTTTTTTTTTTGTTTTTTTTTTGTTTTTCTGTTTATATTTTTTTAATGTCTATCTACAGCCAACAGCCGTTCTGAAGACATTTCTTTTTTTATTTATTATAAAAAGGACGATTTCTAGTCCATTCAAGATGTATCAAATTTGTTCCTAAGTTTTTCTATCATTGATTTAAATATTTTTAGAACAACCAATAATGCATCTTAGTTAATTGATAGCAGACTGGGTATATGTGCATCGAACAATTGAACACATCCCTCATTCCCCTAGCTGAACTATATCGTATGGAATCCATAATCCTAGGGCCAAACCTAATACACAACACTGCGGTTTTTCTTCTCTACCTCTATTATGCAGTTTAAGTAAAATATTTTTGTTTTCAAATGTTGTTTTCTTTCGCATATTGGGTTGAACAAAATACAAATTCATATAATATCTGTCGTAGCATAGGTTAAAATACTGGATTATTCGCTGTGAAAGTTAGTTCAAAACAAGTGCTCATATCTAAGGAATAAAACATACGCAAACTAGAAGCAAAATATCTTTTGTAAAACCACTTATTACCTTACACTTCATCATAAGCGATAAAGCAATTAGCATTGTAATATTCTTGTTTTATACTCCAATTACTTTGCAGGTTTTACATGTTAATTACATTTCTGTCCGAGAAACATATTATTTTAGTTTTTTATACGTTTTGTAAAGATGTTTGCTAAAAGATATTGTATAATAAAATTTGCACTTTAGCAACAAAATATACAGAATGGGTTGAAAACAAAAGCGATTAACTAGGTTTCTGAAATTTGATTTTACGGTAGTGTGGCAATGAATCGTTTAGTATATTAATAAATTCTAATTTGAAACATAAGAATGGATCAGTACAGTATTGATGTGGCAATTCAAATGCCATACTGTATTATATGTGTTTTTAAATTGATTATGAATTGATTGTTTTCTAGGAAATTAACAAACGACGTACTGTTGTATAATTATTTCCTTTAAACTACAACATTTCGTTCTCATTTAGTAAATAGAAAAAATATTTTCTGAATTATTCCGGGGATTCAATTTAATTTGTATTTGCAAAATATAATATCAATAACCAAGTTTGCTCTCTATATCGCAAATTGATATGCGTTTAATATAATTATCAAAATAGTACAGTGCCTGTATGTGACAGCTCTGACATTACGAATGAAATCATGTTAGATAAAATAACATGTTTAGACTAGGTTTGGACCGAACTGATCACAATGTGTTACAAAAAAGATATTAAATAATAAATTTTAAAATTTTGTTTTTTCCTGCATACACACGGCACTTGCCAAAAACAACGTAATAGTGATATTCACTGCCCTCAGCTGGCAACTTGACCTCGTTCCATAACTATTAAAAATGTTATGGTCAGGATTACTTTCAAACTGAGAAAGTACAGATAATACCAAAACAGCCCGACCGATTGAGAAAACAATACCTGTTACCCAGTTTGAAGACTTCGATTTCGCAAAGGCAAATGCACATTACCTTCTAGATCAACATAACGGACATTCGATATACTACCGGAAATCATTGCACCTGGCAATCATAGCTGTTAATGCATTGTACAGTATTATTCGATTATATGTTTAGTTGGTTTTTATTGTTATGTATCCAATACAACCTAGAGGCCACATTTATGACCCTATCTTCTAATTAGGTCACCCGGTCAAATCAAAGGAAAAGCTTTTTAAGGCCACATTTATGATTCTATCTTCATGAAACTTGGTCAGAATGTTTATCTTGATGATTCCTAGGCCAAGTTTGAAACTGGGTTATATGTGATAAAGAAAACTATTTCATCCGTCCAAATCAAAGGAAAAGCTTGTTAACACTCTTGTTCATTTGATGTGCTTGAGACTTGGTCAGAATATTTGTCTGCATGAAATGTCGGATGAATGTTTATCTGGGTCATGTGGGGTCAAAAACTAAGTCACCAGGTCAAATCAAAGAATAAGCTTGTTTACATTCTAGGGGCCACAATTTTGATTCTATCTTCATAAATCTTGGTCAGAATGTTTGTTATCATGAAGTCTTGGATGATTTTAAATCTGGGTCACGTAGGATAAAAAATTAGGTCACTAGGTCAAATCTAAGGAAAAGCTGGCTGTGTTGGAGAAATTGTAATATTTGTTCAACGCCATAAATCTATCTCAGCAGTTTCTTTAGGGGTTTACATACAGAATGTGGCAATTTTTGATCAACGACATAGATTATTTTAAACACCAAAATAAGGTTTAGGTATAAAAATCATGATTTATTTTCTTTTTTAGGTTTGCAAGACATGGGCATATTTACGTTTTCCAAACATAAAGTATCTTAAATAACGATCTTAACAATTGTACGTAATCAAGCGTTGAGGCTGCTGGATTATTCCGCCTGTATGTGACCTTTCCATGTGCGTTCATTCGACAGTTTTAAAAATAGGTCATACTTGTAAAGGTTCATTGTTGCAAAGGCAAACACAATGTTAGTTGATGATATTCATAAACCAATTATGTCTCAATTATAAAGTGCATTGTTGCAACATGGCGTGAACACAACAATATTTTGCTGGTAATAAAAGAAAATAAATCTATTTGTTCTTAGAATAGGATAAACGTATATTAACAAATGTTCAAAATCAGTATAAAAAGGCAATTGCTTCTTTTTTTTTATTGATACGCAATTATTAAACTAATCAGTGTTATATTATCATCAAATGAAACATCTATTTGCACTTGTTTTATTTTCGGAAGTAAAATGTCAATTACTTCACTGCCAAAACAAAGTAATAAGGCAATATATACTGTTTATAGTTTTTGTGGAATGGAAACGCAATATCAATAAGACATTATTAGATATGTGTTTTGCAGAATTGAACATTAAAATATCTATTAAATCGAAATGCATTATAATAAGACATAATCAGACATTTGGAACGGTTTAACAATCTGATACTTTATTACGGCATCCGATTTACAGAAATCTTTTCCGTTTAAGGTTTTTGTTTCCGTGATACAGAGACAAGTTGAACATGCTACCTCATGTTGACGATAACCTGACATGGAACCAAGATGGTTGAAAAGAACTGTTGATATATCTTATGAATCTTTAGAAGTCGGAACATAAATATAAAATAAAACAGATATGATTAATATTTACTGTATCCTATCTATGTTGGAGATATGTTATTAAGTATCCTTTACAGTCTTGATCCTGGTAAACTGATACAAAAAGTGGTCGTTATTAACGATCAGTTGCCAGAAATGTCCTTTTGATAACATAAATTATGTCCTGTTATAAAAGCAAACATGCGTTTGTATGGTTCTGACGTAAATAGTACTCAACATGTCTTTGACCTTGGCTATTATTAGGAGGCTAATAATAAATTCATTTACAATACATACCATCTTTGGATGCAAAAGTTTTATCTTGACCCATAATACCAAGTGTAATGTCTTATGTCTATGTTCGACGTAACACCGAGTTAGACGTTGTATTTATGCTGCAGTTTATGAATTTATCGCATAGTGCGGCAATTTTCCTTTGATCTTTGCAGCATGTTATACATAGTAACACACATTATTACTACAAAACTGTGCTGATTTCTTACAAAACTGTTGCGATATATATCAACACGGAAATCTCTATGGAGTTTCATAAGAAAAAAAGTGTTCCGATATATATCAGCACAGTAAAACTGTTCCGATATATATCGGAACACTTTTTCTCTATTGAGGTCCTATCAAGGGAGTATAATTTTTTCCTTTCAAAGAAAAGATGATTTTAGCTCCAATTTACAGTTCACAGAGAAAGAATTGTCACAAACACCTACATTTATAAAGTAAAAGAATAAATAAACTAGAATATTTCAAAAACTTGATAGTTATTGCCAAATTCAGAAATACATGAAATATATGAAATTCTGAGATTTCTCAAATGTTTCTTTTTCTTTGATTTTTTTACAAACAAAACAACAAGTTTTACAATATGTCTGGCCAATGAAATGCAAAGATTTAAAACCAATGCAGAAATTTGTTGGGTACTTTTATCTGGGGAACACATTTTCTAAGACAGAAGTTTTAGTGTTTCAGTCAGCAAGGCGCAGAACTGGAAACAAAATAGTTAAAAATAATAATAAACAAATTTAAATGAAAATAATATATAAAATTTAATAATAAACTATGCGATAAAACAGTTATAATATGTAATGCTCGTGTGTTACCAGGATATATCAGAGCTAAGGGTACATCTCGTTATTTTTCTCTTCACATATCTGTCTCGGCCTACCGGCCTCGACGATATGTGCAGAGAAAAATACCCTCGATGTACCCCTAGCTCTGATATATCCTGGTAACACACTCTCACACATACTATAACTATTACATATCACCATTATATTACAAATGTAACCATATTGACTAAAAGTGTGTTTTAATGCGTCGCATTTCACTTATTATGAGTATGTTCTGTAAGGCAGTTCTGCACGTTTGGCAAACCGGAAGTAATGGCGTAACCTCATAAATCCGGATAACGTAGAATAAAGCCTAGATTCGGCGTACTCAAATTGAAATAATTTTACGAATTAATGGCAACCCGTGAGTAGATTTACTACAACGGCAACGTTACTTTCTTTCTAAAGTTAAACTAGTAAGTCAGCTCGACTTGTGCGTACCCCTTTGATCATGAGCAAATATCTCAAAAACATGCAACAGGACCTATACATTTTATTTCATCATATTATAGGTCATATGTTTATTTAAGACTGTTAGAGGTTTCGTTATATTTCGAATAAGAGACGCACATGTTTCTTTTCAATCAGCTTTTAATTTATAGACACGTAGAAAAAGTTCATAGGAGGCATCAGGCAGTTAGAAGTGAAAATATTTCATTCTTTAAAATCACATATTTGATAATACTGAATATTGTAAAGATATACCTGCTTTATATAAATCATTATCTGATAAATTGTAGAAACGTATGCAAAATGAAAAGTTATTATGCATGTGACATTTTAATATTACATGATGTTCACAAGTTTCACTAGTTTTACAGGTCTATATTCAACACATGTCTTTTGCGATAATAAGTCAAAAACTAAAATTAAGACTGTAAAAAATCCATTTCCGATGTCATGTTATAAAACACCATCAACTGCATGGTAACAGTTAAATAATTGATCGGTAAGCCATTCAGTATGTGTATACTGATCATTAGTCTGGCTACCGACTAGATAATCTTTTTTTTTAGAAAAAATAATTCTTTTATATATTCTGACTTCATTAGTCTTGGCTCTGATTATCTCGTATGTTTTGAGAAGAAAAGGGACATGATTATACACAATTTGAATAGCCTCAGGAGTTATCTCCTATGAACAAAACTTACGGTCTGAACACAGACTAAATGATCATGTGTAAAAAGTAGAAACATAGGAAGGCTCTTAATGCGTAAGGAATGGCAATATATGCGAATTTAGTCTGTATTATCCTATGAACTAGATATCATTTCTATTTATACATGGTACGCTTTTGAAAAGTGGTTATAGCAGCATAACTTATGCTTACACAACTTTTATAAATATGCATTAACTTTGAAACAATAAAGCAACACTGATGCAAACTGTCCAATCAGTTATGTTGTCTAATGATTGTTTTAATAAGGAAAACCCCTTAAATCTTCAACCATATATCTTACAGCGGAATAACAAAATCATATATGAAATTGCTGGAACTATTTTACCTTTGTTCCAAATGCACTCATAGCCATAGAATTTGCGTCAGCCGTTCTAAATCCATCATCATATTTAACATCCACCATTATACATGGCACGGTAGTCTAATGGTAACATGGTTGGCTGTCAATCCAGACATGACATCCGCGGTTCGAATTCCGATCCAGGCACTGGAATTTCTGAGATGCTCTTGAGGTTCTCCAACCTTACTATGAGGCAAGTCCTGGTTCTTCCCAGGAAAGACGGCTTCACGTGTATTCTCTGCTATACACAGGGCACGTTAAAGAACCAGACTGTCTATTCGCAAAGAGCTAGGCTATGTTAGCCGGACAAGCCTGGGGACTTTGTCTCACTCTGTCCCTCTGGTCAGATCGCTCTGTGTTTTTACTAGAAGAGGATGACCTTGGCGCACTGAGTGGCTGCCTTTGTGCTATGTAAAGCGCATCTGAAAGTGTTTGGTTTGTCATGAACAATGCGCTATATAAATCTGGTATGATATATATAAAATCAATATTACTAGTGCCCATAATCTCTTACTAATAAATTTGGAACATATTCTCTGATCACTTTTTCTTCTGAAGTTATTTCATTTCGTTACTTGTACAGCCGCCAGTAGCAATTCGGTAAATAAATGAGCCCGTTACTATCAACTTATAATGATCAAAAAACATCTTTCTTCATCATTTACATAATGAGAAAAATATGTCTATCTTTCACGAAGATTCAATCTAGCCTGCGTATGCAAATATCATTCATAACTCGAATTGCCCTCTGCTTTGTGAATTGACATTCGTTCTATAAATTACATAGATTGAAGGATTCCTCAATCACATCAAATGTTTACAGATAACTGGGAAGTCTGTTTTTGCACGGTATCACAGAAGAATTATGTCATTACAAAAAAAACCCAACATTTTTACTCTCGAGCTTTATCTCCGTCGACTTTGAATAGGAACTTTTACTAACGTTTCACGCTCAAAAATCTAGTAAAAGAGATCTACCCTTATCTACAGTTTATAAATGATTATGTCATACATGCTGATTTAGTTGAGTATTGTAAGGTGATTAACACAGGGGATGTTCAACTGACCAGCAAGAGACATTAGAGGTTTCTTATTTATTATAAAAAAATACTGTTCACTTTTGAATATGGTCTGTGAATAATGATAATAATAGTAGTAATTATAATAAAGTAATAACATTGATGCTGCTGCTGCTGCTGCTGCTGCTGCCTATGATGATGGTGAAAATATTATTAATAATAATTATATTAACATTAAAGTTAAAGATTAATGATGGTTACAATAAAACAACATTTAAAGTGAAATCTTGATGCTTCAAGCTAAGCATAATTATGTTGCATAATTGTACCGGCATTTTCATGTTTTATTTATAATATAGGATATGACCATTTCCATAAATTGGGATCAAATCTAATCTAATTTAGATTAATCATACAAATAATCACATGATGCATAAATCCCTTTAATAAAAATACCGTTTTTTAGTGATATATCAAAATTAAAAAGACATTGTCAAACTTGAAATATTTCTAACGTTGTTTGTGAACAAGTTTTATTATTATAATATTAATATTTTTTTCTTTTCTTTTTTCTTTTTAATCAAAACAAAATTATACAAAACTCAAAGAACTAATAAAAAATACGTAACTGTTAATTCTTTGTAAAATGAAAATAAAATAAATTACATTTCCTCATTTACTTATTTTATAGGAAAGAAAATGGAATCTTATTTAATAAAAAATGCCAAATTATACACTGACTTTTGTACAATTTGTTTCACATACAAAAAGTTTGTGAAAATTGCCCTTGTTAAATTCAGAAAAAGTAGACGGGCATTTGTCACTAACACATTAGATAAAGAAAAAAGTAACGAGTACTGAAATTTTGTGGGAAATTCTTATTATCAGTCTACTGGCTAATCTACCTTCCTTATTAGTTTTATGACCTCATATAATATAAAATAAGGCACTGCCTCAATCGGGAATCTATCCGACTTACTTCAACTCATTCCATAACATTTGAAAAGAACTGTCTAATGACAGCACGGAAGTACACATTTTTTTAATTCGATAGTAAATATCTCATTCATATATCGCATGTCGATCCCGATTTTCATCGCTACCCGTAGGATCGTTCCTTATCAACTTAAAAGTAGATCTTGGAATAAAAAAAACGCTGCCCATATTGTATGGTAATTTCCGCCTCTTGGATAGACGCACCCTCCGGAGAGGTCTATGTATTTAATATGAATTGTGCTCACTAGGTGCTTTTATTTACACGTGCACACTACGTGTATATATACCATATATCAATATTTGTATTGATGTGCAAGACGTTGCGGTTCGGACAAGTTATGTGGACGCTTATTAGGCACAAGGAAAAAGAGTGTATTCTTCAAAAAAATCCGAAGTCAGACGCTCTGTGCACGTGCCGGAAGTACACATTTTTTGATTCGATAGTTCTATCTCATTCGGTATATCGTATGTTACCGTAGAGGGATCGATCCCGATTTTTGTCGCTTTGCGACGAAAATCCCTAGGATCGATTCCCTATTAGTACTGTGAATATTTCTGACACCTGATGCTACAATGATGTCATTTTTTTGGCCAACTGCCAAGCAGAGTGAAACATTTTAACATTGCATGCGTTTTCTTATTTATGAAATAATGTACAACAGAACTAGGCCCGCCCGCATAGCTCAGTAGGTAAGAGCGTTGGTCTACGGATCGCGGGGTCCCGAGTTCGATCCTTGGGCGGGGCGTATGTTCTCTGTGACTATTTGATAAACGACATTGTGTCTGAAATCATTAGTCCTCCACCTCTGACTCATGTGGGGAAGTTGGCAGTTACTTGCGGAGAACAGGTTTGTACTGGTATAGAATCCAGGAACACCGGTTAGGTTAACTGCCCGCCGTTACATGACTGAAATACTGTTGAAAAATGGCGTTAAACCCAAAACAAACAAACAAACAGAACTAGGATTAAATGTGTTTAGTCCCAACGTAGAGATTATAAATTAGAAAGGCGTAACCGGTGTAATTTATTCTACACGGCGTTCAAACGATTCTGACTATCTAAATAAATTTAAACATGGTTCTGCTATATATTGTTTTGATTCTGAAGTGTTTTTAACATAAAAGGAGGATGAAATAAGGAAGCGCTAATTCTTTGCGTATGTACGGCGTCAACGTTAGCTTGCTTAAATAAAAGCATGACGAAAACGTTACCTGTCCCGCGGAATAATTTGGATGTTCGTAGTGAATAATATAGTCCATCGGAGTGCACTAATTAAATGTAACACCGCTCCGTTACATCATTTAGATTATGAAATGTCATAACTGTAAAACAATAATAAATCAAATATGATAACTCTTTCTCCAGGCGCCTTTATATGGCGCCAGATGATGTATCGGCGTGACGTCATTATTTTTGCGCTTTGATAAAAATAAACGGGGTTTTCATATTAAACGAAAGTTGTATAACTCTTGTATAGATATCAACAATGACAGTATGTATCAACTGCATGTTTATGCATAGAAAAACAGTCAGCATAAACTCAGACCGCCCGCTTAGCTCAATAGGGAGAGCGCAGTTCTATGGATCGGGGGGTCGTCAGCTCGATTCCTGGCAGGTTGTATGTTTGCCGTGGCGATTTAATAAAATATGTTGTGCCTGAACTCATTCGCCCTCTACCCCTGGTTCATGTAGGGAAGCTGGCAGTACTTGTGGGAAACAGGTTTTTACTCATGACATTCATTATGCTGTAGGCATAAAAGTTACATTATTTGTTTTATACCTCATACATTAAAGAGTTCGCGTTAAAAGACGTTTGAAGTTTTCTAAATTACTTACCACAAAAAAAAATTGCACTGGAGACTCAATCTGTCTACTGTATGTCGAAATAATTTTCTCAACTTACCCTTTTCTTGTTAAAAGTTTCTTTGCTCGTTTACAAGGGGTCTTAGACTAATCGCCGTGTTGAATATTCGTTGATGAGACCGCAATTATCTGATGTATTTAAGGCGTGATATACAATAATAATGCAACCACGTCTTTATAATTACAGTTTACGGATTGCAGAGCTTACCTCAAGTGGTAAATGTTCAGAATGTTTAAGTTTGTGTGTTTTAATACTGCCACATTATGCTGAATTTGCTCACAATCTGATTGTCATACATGTATCTTAAGTTTGCCGTAACTCATCCTGATTTCAGACTCTGCTCAATTCTAAAATTAAGTGAGTGCCGCAACCGCTTTGGTCGCATTATTATTTGTAAGATAGTATCATCAATCTTTCTTATAGATGTTTATAAGATCAAAGTCCTTGGCTTTTTATGCATGAGAAGTTGATTGTTGCATAATGACCTCTTTCTATTGCTTTGTGCATGTATTCTCTACTGGTGTTTACTCGTGCATTCAAAGCCTGTCTGAAATTGAGTATGACCTCATTAATTTGGCGCCCTAAAATAGAAACACTGACGCAGATCTGATCTGGAACGAAATGATGAAAACTCATTGTCACTTGATCATGAAGTCGTATCTGAGGTTTTATAGCTTTTTTGTCGTAAACATTTATGTAGGAACATGTTTCTTTTTCACGATATGTAAGCTTTTAGTGTATCGCACTGTATTTCTGAAGTTAGCGAATGGCTGTAGCAACTCTCTGCTCATCGTGTTAGTAAAATTTATATTTTATTATTATAAAAAGTAGAAGTTTCTTTGCTTTCTGTTTTTCACGTGAGATACAAAATTTACAAACAAATTAGCATGTTTATCATTAAGGGCGCCACTTTGTTCAGTTTGCATGGGCTTTCGCACAGATCACTCAATCATGTATTCAGAAAAAGATCAGCAAAAGCCGCCCTTTAATACATACATAAAACTAAATCGAAATAAAGTCCTAAACTTTACATTGTATTTTAATTTTGTCCTCTAGTAATGGTTTCTTTTGTTAGTAAATTAATTAATTCAGAACATTTTGTAAGTTTATGACTGGTGAATTAAGTTCGAAGTCGAAGGTTATATTTTCCCATTTCAAATCATAAATATTTCTTGGACAAAATAAGTGAGGTTAGGTGCACCATAAACCGGTTTAAGCTCCCCAATGGTGGTTTTGCCACTGGCCGTTCCAAGGCGGGGCCCCACTGTGTTCCTTTGTTTGTTTGTTTGTTTGTTTGTTTTGTCCGTGTGTGTGTGTGTGCGTGTGTGTGTGTGTGTTGGTCGTGTGCGCGTCCGCGTGCTGGATTTACGTTTGGGGAGGCTGCGTTTTTAGAACATGGCTTTCCCTGTTGGATATTCATCCTTGTTTTTTTACTTTGTTGGACAAGTTATTGATTTTTTTAATTGATAAAGCAGTCTTCTTAGATTCTATAGCCATTTTTCTCTGTCTTTTGGTACTTTTGTTTACGACTATAAATTTTGAAACAGAACATTTAAGTAAAAACATAGGGTAAAGTTATTCTACTGTACACTAGAACAATAACTAAGACACTGGTAGCTTGAACATTATGTAGAGCATTGATAATTATATATCGAGTTTTATTAGTATAAATACAGGTTCGTTCGTGTAGTACATATTAATAAAATGTTAGTGAATAGAAAACCTTCATTTAAACTGATATTCAACAAACAAAATTGCCTGTTTAATTATTATTTCTTCCTCTGCTGTGCATATGAGATGCAGGGACAAGTGTTTTTGCAGTACATAAAACACAATTGTTTTCTAAAAAGGAAACATAGCAAACAAAAGATTCATAGCATATAATGTATTATAAAAATGCACAGTAGTTGTATTAAAAACATATGATATTCCCGAAAATGCAATAAAGTAAGTGCTTTGTTTAATAATGTTACAAAAGCAATAAATATTGTACCATCTATGTTAGAAAACAGTATTGCACTTGTCTGTGCATTACCCTCAGCCTACTTACGTTTTATTTTCAGCTGTAGAATGTTAATCTCAGCTTGTACGAACATATCTAATAGAAAAGTTCACTTTACTATCTGTGGCAATGGAATCGCAGAAGATTAAAAAAATCAAACAAATCTATATGAGATATGTTTTCTTGTTTTTTTTCACAAGATGAAAAATTTTAGGAAGTTAAATTAAATGCTTTCAGCGTTGTCTCTTTGATAGCATTTGCGACTTAAATCTTATCTCAGAAAGTATAGGGAATAGTTCGCGATAGCCGCTCTAAGCATTGTAATATCAAATGTTGTATTTTATGATCTCAAACAAAATTAAGAAAAGGAGAATTATTTTTCGCATAACATGTTTCCCTCTAGCTCGATACTAAAAGTGATTTCTTTATTAGTTGCTTGTAAAATTGTTTGTAGCAAGTTGATAAAGCACTATGCCAGTTTCTATCAGTTTAGATTGGTAAAGAATAATTTTTCATCATTTACATAATATTTAGAAAGATTTGTCGATGATTTACGTAGATTCAATCTAGCTTGTGTATGCAGATTTTTATTATATCTCAAACTGATCTTTGTTCTGTAATTTGACATTCCTTAATATATAAATCACTATGGTAGAGTGTTCTTATTTTGCAGTTGCAAACTAGACCACACAAGACCATATATTTGAATGTAACAGTCTGTAAATGCTCTGATATGGCATTATAACACATTTAAAAAAGGATGTTGATGTTCTGCTCTTTCGTAGTATTCTATCCCAGGGCCAATAGAAGTTTTCTTTAGCTGCTTAGTTGCAAGTATTCAAAAAGAAACTTTTCGATACCACAAAATATAACTTAATCACTATGTTTTGTTTACCCATTAGTTCTTTCCTACTTACCTTTACACTGATCAATAATAAAAAATACCGACTTTCTTGTTTTGGACATTTTGTCTTTAATATATTCAATTCTGTTGTTTTTTAAAAATTAAAAAGTAAAATGTAATTATAATCATTTTAATGACGTTTTTTTTTAGAATCTTTATAATTCATTTTCAGAGTATGCTATTAATAAGTAATATAGATCTGTAAAGATATTGTAGAGTGTCTTGTTATAATTTGATTTATACTCTGAAGCAAGAAAGTATTTTTTTCATAGATAGAGACTTTATTTTTGTATAGGGAGCCTTATTACTTATCTGATTATTTAAATGTGCCAGAATTTCTGTTATTATGCCTCAATAACGGTATTGCTTTCTTTCCAAAAATATCTTTTGTTTTGGTGCTTCATTTCTCTTTGAAAGAACATCAGAGGGGTAATTAGATTACGAGCTGTAAGAATTAAGTATTTTACCATTACTCTTGAATTATTTAGACGTTTTCAATGTTCCAACCTGTTTTGTCAGCAAAACTCTTGCAATTTTCTGCAGTTTGACCTAGACGTCTGTTAAAGTTTCCATTTGACCTGTGAGAAGTTTTGTAACATAACATAGCCGTAAGAGAAAGCTAAGCAGAGTATACTCTTTATTTCATTACATAAATCTCTAGTAAAAATACGGCGGTACGAAATCAACTATAGTTTGATGTATAGGATAATACCCTCAGTTCAACTGAAATGCATACTTATATTCAAAAATAAAGAAAACAACATTGCAAAACTGTTGTTAACATTTTCACTTGTCCGTTTGAAATTGATTACCTTTTTGTTCACCAGCGCTATTATACACAGAATTATATTACATTATGAAATTTCAATGGTACATATGACAGAGGTCCGAACTGAAATATTTCCCTTCTTCAGTAACACTTAACCACTGTCCGTTCCATGGCAGTTCTCCTCTGTGTTCATGTATTAGTTGTCCACCAGTGTGTTCTCTTTCTTTGTCTGTTCATGTGTTAGTCTATGTGTGTGTTGGTTTTGTGCACATCCGCGTGCTGTGGATTGCGCTTTAGACAGGCTGCGTTTTTGTCACATTTTCTTCGGAGATTCATCTTACTTTGAGTACGCAATTTTCATTTATATATACTCATCCAGATCTTGATAACAGATATTTTAGCAAGTCGCTCAGCATGTTTATAACAGCGTTTATATGTCTACGAGAGCTATGTCAACCCTGAAACGTTAGTTTTACAACAACACTCGTGTCTTTTTAAGATGTATTTTAGGGATTTTACTATTTTCCTAAGGTAGAGACTGTTTTCCTAATAAGAGGAAGACGGTTTGTTTACTTTAAATGTCTTGGTAAATTTAATGTTCGAGAGCAGCAACCAGATGCATCAATGGAAACAGAGACCAACTTCTCATCAATGGTTTGCAGAAAACATACCAGTACAATACACTATTTTATTTTTTAGATTTGCAGCATCACGCTTGGGCAATAAAGGAACAGGTACTACTCGCTGCGGTATTACACTTATTTAAGGTATTGGACCCCTAATAGTAATGTTTAAAAACTGGCATTTGCTTGGTATATTCTTAAAGTTGACAATGTTTCGCACTGTGTTGCAAATTTTAAACAACTTTTACCATGCCGTTTTTTGTAAATTTTGTATAATTGATGGTATTTCCTCAAGCTAAAGTAGAGACAAATTTCAATGTGATGACCACTATCTAAAACGTTTGCAGAGAATTCATTACAGCATAAATTTTGATAAAAGAAACATCAAACTATTGTTAAACAATTATAAAACACAAAATAAAACTGTAAATATCATGTTTTCTAGGGTGCCTCAAGTAAACATATTTAATGAGACAGAATTCTAACTCCAACATTGAAAAATTAAGGTCGAATCCTGTGGGTCTGTTTTGAATTTTGCTCACTTCATTCAAAAATAACCTTGGGGCAGAAGTAAAACCTACCTGCATTTCTTCCACAATATGTAATCTAAAGAATGAAGGCAAAATAGAGAACTTTTACCGCATGTAACTCAGTATTTTTAAAGATGTCTAACTCTACCCCTCCTGATTCAGAGATAAATTCACTTTGAACAGCAAGAAATCGCTTATAACATGAAAATTTTCCACTTTTGTACAATACATCCATAATTAGCCTTGAAAGAAGTAAAAACTTACTGGAAAAAAAGGAAAATATGGGAAAAATTTTTTGTCCTAGTGGGGCTTGAACCTACGACCCCTGAAAATTGTAGTCAAAGTAGGTTTATGGTAGGAATTGAATACTCTTCAAAAAGGAGGTACTCTATTACGGGTCCAATACCTTAACCGTGTTTGGATGCCTCTTTGAGTATAAATTCACACATTCAATCACGCTTAAAGTTCAGGTTGTTAAGTTACTATACGCTACGTTTCTAATAACTGGAATTTCTAATATGCTGGATAACATGTAAGACAGCTGACCTTAGTAGATGGTATTATGAGGTATAGCATATGAGCTTCTTGTGCTGTTGGAAACATAAGTTACATTGGCTTTCATTTCTGGAGTTCATACTTGATAACTTGCATTACAATGTACATATTAAGCATAAAGTGTTTACTTTATTCTGCAAATATCATAATTCAGTAAAACTCAGAAAAAAATGAATTTGAATAAAATCATCAAACTAACATGATATCGTTTTCTCATATTTTATCAATGTTTATGGCGGTAATTTGTAGCGATTATAATAAGTTCACTTAAATATAACGTCTAAATCTGTTTTGAAGGAAATGACGTTTAATACTGTCGAATGTTCTACCGATATGTATATTTGTCCATTTTTAAATGTCGCTGGAAACGTAATCTTGCAGGTTTGAAAATTATGAAATAGTCTCTGTATATATAACTAAGTCAGAGTCACTTTCAAAATAATACCTTACGAACATAATACCTTTTCAAAATCAAAACATAGTGCAAGGTTAATTGACTACAGTATTTTTACGAGAGTGCGTTTGTGTGGCACATTTTATCAACGGTTAATAAGCATTTCAGCTTCATTTAAAATGATATCCATCACCTTCGTCTGTTTTATTGGTAATGACATTTTTCTCTGCTTGGGAAACGACATGCAGAAACAGGACTGTTGTAATTCACTAATGAAAGTAGTTTCAGTAAAGGTAAATAAATCTACTTTTATCTAGAACTTCAAAAGGAAACTCTTCTTTTAGTGTTGAACATTGCAGATAAAATAAACATAAAACATGATGCAAATTTAACATTATTTTACAATGAGAAAATTTAAAGCTCATTATACTGAAAATGTTAATACAATAAAAAGCAATGTAACAAGTGCTTCCTTTATTCTTTAATTGATATGCACTTGTTACAAAAGCAGTCATGTTTTAGTGCCGTCAGGTGAAATCAAATATTACATATCTAAGTATTTAAAACTACAATTAGCTCAGTACTGTTTTCCTCCTGTTGAAGCGCTCGAAATACTAATGATTAAGGTAACTTAGTACAAATTTATTTGTGCCAATGAAAAAATAAGTAACAAAATTAGGCGTATTGTAACAAGATGCGTATGTCTTCTCGCGGTAGGTTATGTTTGGAACTCGAGTCGAAAGACTGTAAATTTAAACATAAATATGAAAAAGCCAACGACGAAAGATTCGTTAGTCGCAAAGATGATATTCCTTTCAGCAGCAACGAACGTTACTGGTTCTCCGCTTGCCAAAGCCATTGAAATTAAATTATAATTGCTCGCACAGAACGCAATGTTAAAACTGCCTCAATGGGATTCAATGGCTCCGGTCTTTTCCGGTTTTTTTTAACAAAACTCCTGTCGTAATACCGTTCCAAATAGAATCGTCCATGTTTGCTTCATATGATTGATATATGGATGACCTATACAAAAAGCGATCTCTGACTCTACATTTCTGTCTTAATATTCTTAATTTATTAAGAATATGTTCTTTTAAATTTACATATCTCTAACAAAAATATTATTTTAGAATGTTCGGTAGTAATTTATATCTAAACCTTAAAAAAGTGTCGTTAATGCTATATTACATGTTCCTAGTGTCTCACGGGTATGCAATACATACAACAATCTAGCGTCTTGGCCCCTGAAACAACCTCTGGTGGATGATATTTGCAACCGTTCTCTGTGATTTTGGCAATGATTTCTTTTACCTGTTCAGTTACACTTCCCCAATGGATTTTCCGTGGCGGTGCCCCATTGTGTTCGTTTGTTTGTGTTGTCCTCCCTGCCTGTTCATGTGTTTGTCTATTTGTTTTGGTCTTGTGCACGTGCCCGTGCTGTGGGTGGGTTGCGCTTTGGAGAGGATGCGTGTTTGGAACGTGGATTGTCCAGTGGATATTCATCTTTATTTTTTTTTCATTTTGTATCATAACCTTCTGTTGTTTCACACCTCATGCATTATTTAGCTACTGCTAAAACACAATCTGTTTTGAATGTCTTCTTGAAGTGCAATTTTCGTCAGTTTTCTTCGAAGATTCAGCTTACTTTGTGTACGAGGATTGTTCAAAAATAACATAGACTTTTGCTGACAAAAACCGACTTTTGTGTGTATGCATTCTTTCACGATTAAATTCACGGTTGATAAGTTAATTTACGTTACGTTACTAATGACGACTGTAGCAGTTGTTAGCATAAAGAACCGTATTTTGAGGTTTATGTATTATTGGAAATATATTGCTTTTTGGATTTCTTGCATAATATAAACTTTGCAAAACAAGTTGCATAGTAACATAAAGTGTTCATTTCATTCAATTTGCTAGTGACATTGCAAATATCATAACTAAGTAAAACTTTTTAAAATGGATACAATTCGTTTTCTTCGACTTTATTCATTTTTAATGACTTTTGTTGGTGGTAAGTTATGGCAAGTTTAATAAGTTTACTGACATTTTACTTCTGAATTTGTTTTAAGGAAATGACGTTTGATGCTGTAATATGTTCTTACGATATGCATATTTGCCCATTTTCGAATGTCGTGAGAAGATTTTGTTAGTTTTTAATTTTACTTATAAAAATGGGAGAAATTATGAAATAGTCTCTATATTTTAACTAATACCTAAGTCTAAGTCAGAGTCACTTTCTAATAAAGACCATAGAAAAATAATGTCTTTGCGAAATTAAAACATAGTGTAAGGTTTAATCTAGTGTACGGTTGATATCTGTATCGGCACGACTGTGAATTTGTGAGGTATATTTTTATGAACAGTTAATTAGCATTTGAGCTGCATTTAAATTGATATTCATCACCTACAGCTGTCATGTAGTAATAACTTCTGTCTTCGCTTGGCAAACGGGAGTAGAAACAGAGCTATTGTAATGCAGTGATAACCTTATTTGCAGTACATCTAAATAAAAGCTTCTTTTATCCAGAACATTTTCTTTTAGTGCTTAACATTGCAGATAAAATATACGTAAAACACGATGTAAAGTTCATATAATTTACATTTAGAAAATTTAAAGCTCATTATGATGAAAATGGGAATACAGAAAATGCAATATAATAAGTACCTCCTTTATTCTTTAATTCTTATGCACATGTTACGAAATCATTCAGTGTTTGAGCGCCATCAGGTGAAATAGATTATTACAGCATTCAAAACTCCAATTAACTCGGTACTAATTTGCTGTTTAAAAGTGTAATTATTTCCTGTGAAAGCGCTAGAAATACTATACTAATAATTAGGGTAACTTAGTACAAATGTATTTGTGCCAATGAAACAACAGAATATATGTATTAAGCATATTGTAACAAGATGCGTATTTCTTGTCACGGTAGGTAATATTTGGATATATTCCATCCTATTTCATTTTGGATTAAGAAGTAACATGTTTTAACGTGTTTTTCTTTTCAATTGTACTTCAACTGAGTCAAAGTATAAATTTTTGATATCCCACAGCGGATGAAATTTTAATTCATATTTTGCAAACCCTGACGAACATTTTGGTGTATAAAAGTTACCCCAAAATAAGCACGATCAGCTGGTACATTTCCTACACTAGTAAGGATGTTTCCTTCCTATTGTTCAAAGGGTTGAGTCACTTGAAACAGAAGATACCTTGATAAGGACTCGAAACAGCATAAGCATTCAAACGACTTTATCATTCTGACTTTCAAGAAAAACATTAGAAACATACAACGCGAACAAGCAAAATTATAGCGGACTTGGCTATGAAATATGCAACATCTTACCCGACTTCTTGTAACGGTCTAGTAAACTGAATTCTGATATACAAACACACTTTTAGACAAACGAGATAGAGATTGTAATATTGTTTATTTTTCTGCAAATCATAAAATTATATATTAATAAATGTATCGTGCCTTATCAAGTTATTGAAGTTATTGCTATCTGATGATTATGCTTTTGTTTTTAAGTCAGTCACAAGATTCTGCCGTTTTTCCGACTTCTTGAATAATTTAATATTTGCTTAGATTTGCTCAAAAAAGTTGAGGATCTTATTTTGCACAACTTTATATAATTTGTAAGCAATTATTGATTGGGCTACATTTAAGACGTCAAAATGTCACATTACCAGCTAGCCCGTTAATATGATTACATGTATGAAATTACTTCTCATTGTATAGTATGTAATTTCTTTATTTTTAGTACGATCAGTTGCTAGCGGACATGTTAATGTTTATAACAGTGTTTGGAACAATGTTGTAGAATCAGTTAGTTTACTAGTACCCCTCGAATATTTATGTTAGTGAACAATTAAACGGAAAATAAAGTAACAGGATTTTATTATACGCACCACATTCTAAACACTCGTGATTTAATTATTACGCATCCAAACTCCTGCCCATATTTTATTAACTGATAAAATATAGGAACAAATTTATTATTTCTTAATTAAAATTCAATTTGTCCAATCAATGAATAGAAATCTATATTAAGAGCAGATGCACTTACATCTTTATCCACTTTACACAGTTGAACTCGATATCATTAACTCGCATATCTCAAAATTCTGGCTATTCAATGGAATAGAAATATGGAAGTGTATCATTGACACGAAAACACACGTATTTTGAGGGTCTGTTATCGAATACTATTCTAAAATGCATTTCAATATTAGTTGTGGTGTTGTACATTATTCTTTCTTACTACAAGAAACGATTCACGATTTTTCACAGACTCATTCTTCTAGCATAGCACCATTTGATTGATTTCTTCGTTTTTCATTTTCTTGTAAAGATAAAACAGTTTTTGTCATGAACAAGTTTGCAACTAAATGAACCAGTTTCTTTCACATTATCTATCACTTTATATTAGCTATGTCTTTTTCACCATTTACATAATGGGAAAGATTAGTCTACATTTTACGAAGGTTCAGTCTAGCTTGTGTATGCAAATATATATCAAAACTCAAATTGCCCTCTGCTTCGATCGAATAAATCACGTTGATATACTGTAACAAGTCTTGTCGTGTTATTAAGCTACACAGACTACTAAAAATATACACATAACAATCTATAAGTCTATGCTATTATTCTCCTATTTTTGTTAAAGTCGATGAATGGTAATCTAAACGCTAATGGTATTTTATATGCTACTTCGGTTTTTGTTTGTACATGAAGATGTTGAACCAAACATATTTCTACGGGACGGGGGAAAGATCAAGCGAAGGATAACACGATTCAAAAATGTTGGATTAAAGTAACAACTTACACTTTCGGTATCCAGTCTTTGATATCCCGGTGACTTCTGTGAATTTTGGGCAGTGCCCTACAATTTTGTTATATTTTACATGTCTGTTTGTTTATGTATGTAAGTTGTGTATGTATTTGTCTTGTACACGAATGTCTGCGCTGCTGTGGTTTACGTTGTAGGTTACTGTGATTAAGGAACATAGCATTTCCTTTTGATTATTCATCCTTGTTCCATTTTCCCCTCCACCCCGTCCCCTTTCTACCTCCTACCCCTTCATCCCCTTTTTTCTATATTTGGCATGAAATTAAAATGTACTTGTTGGATTTTTGAAGCAACCCATCTATAACATTTTTCTATTACATCTGCCTTCTTTGCAAATGCGTGGCTCTGAGGCTGTGTTTGTGGTGTTCTATGCTTCCGAGAAATCTACCTTTACCTATCACCATTTTTAGACATGCTCTGTATAGTGACACCATTTGACTAAAACAGAAATGTAATAGCAGAATTCTATTTATTATAAAACATAAAATCCTAAACTAAGATAAAGATGGAATACGTTTTAAAAAGCGGAACTGAGTAAAAAGCATATAAACGTATTAATTCTAAATGTCGGCGTCATTTTCTCAGTCTTTCTTTGTTGCGTTTTTAAACGTTTCCCTAAGTGTAAGTTCTCTATTGAAATTCAGACATCATGCTTGATTATTTTTTTAGTACAAAGTACTGGCGATAAAGTGCCAATGCTGCATCATGCCACTGGTTTATAAAGGCGTCCTTCTTCCTACCAGTTTGCAAAATGATATAATCTTTAATCCTGTTTCTACGCTGAATAGATGATAAGTTTTTTTCGGACTTACCTTTAATTTACCATTATGTTTGACTATTTGCACTGCACTTCCATGTGTTGAACATAAAAAAAAAAAAAACAAGTAAACGCGAGAAGGCATGAATGTTAATTAAACTGGCTTCTACTAGCGTAATGTACAGTTACTTTTAAATTATTAACACGTTTTCAAAGTTTCTCTGTGAAGATCTCACAGTGAAGAAGTGTGCAGTTTGGCTCTGCCTGATACGAGGATTGTTCAAATATGAATGCATCTATAACGTTATCTCGCTCAATAATGCGAAAATCACGAGGAAATTAAGATTATTGGGTAGATAAATATGTTAGCTTTACATTGATAACACACCCATTAAAATCCGTTCAATTTAGCTGTGTCTATCGCTCGCTAAACATTGCCTACTCGTGTATACTAATACAAAAATGGTTGGAAGAAGGTCAGCGTACCCCGTTGAAATACGGTCCTATATTAAGAATTGTTATATTCTTGGCATAGGGTGTAAAAACATTTTTGATGAAATATGTTCTGTATATGGGCATAATGAAATGTCTTTTTCGACAGTTATTTGTTGGTTTAAGAAATTCAAATGTGGGTTAGTTTCAACAGAAGATGCACCACATGGCCGTCGGCCGAAAACAGCAACGTCTGCCAAGATGATTGCTAGAGTGAAAGAAATATTTGTTACTGATGCAAGATACACCGCTAGGCAAATAGCTAGTATGGTTGGCATCTCATTAGAAGCTCATACAATTCTGAAACGTAATTTGAAAATGAGAAAGATATGTGCTAGATGGATTCCCGATCTGACAGATGAGCAGAAAAAGGCACGCGTGCAATGCGCAAAATTGTTGCTTAAACAGTTTCCAAATTACAATGCACGGTCTTTCGCAAATGTCGTCACTGGTGACGAGACATGGGTTCACTTTTCTGAGCCCAAACGAACGATTCAGAACAAAATATGGGCAACAAAGTCTGGCAAAAGACCGTGCATTGCAAAGCGGACCATACGTGTCAAGAAGGTAATGTATGCCATATTCTCCACAACTCAGGGTCCTGCCATTCAGGTTGCTGTACCTAAAGGCAAATCCGTAAATGCGAAGTTTTACAAGACTAAAGTTCTTCGAAAACTGAAGAAATATTTCAAAAAGCCAGTGTCTGATTGTTACATGACAATGCGTCATCGCACAAGACATCTATTGTACAAGACTTTCTGAAGCAGGAAAAGGTTGTTGTGCTCCCTCACCCTCCTTATTCGCCTGACCTTGCCCCGTGTGACTTCTTTTTGTTCCCAAGGCTCAAAAATACCTTTCTGGTCGAACATTTGTGCAGCGCGAACACCTCGGTTCTTCAATATTCCAGTGACTTCATAGATACCTAGAAAAGACTATGAAAATGCCTTCAAGGATTGGATTAGAAGACTGAAACTTTGCAAATCTGTTGGAAGTGAATACTTGGAGAGGACCAAATAAAATTTTCATTGAAATCTATCAAGGATACATTTTTATGTGCTTAGATGCATTCATATTTGAACAATCCTCGTATAGATGTCTGTAAATATTTTCGCTTGACTTCAAAGCAGAAATGATACCTAAATGAGGCCGGTAACAGAGTGTTATTTTTGACAAAACATAAGTGTTTGAGCCCAAAAAAGGCGGGTAACCACCGGAAGTATTGGGAAACAATAACACAACAAAAGGTTTCTGAAGTTTTGATAGAAATTAATTATACTGTCTTAATTTTCAGATTTTACTAAAATCATAAACTTCAATATTTGCATAAATTTGAATCTGTTCAGACGTACTAATTATTATGATGATATAATATAAAATCGTAAATATGAAGGTTATATTCACATCAAAAATTGACATTTTTCTCGTAGTGAGTTGACTGTTCAGGCGTGACTTACTTTCCGTTTTCTATTTCATGAATGTCTACTCATGTTTGTTCATTTTTTACAAACAGTTCCTGACTGTTATTGAATTAGATATCACTCATACTCTTGTTTTCTACAACCATAAACACACTGACACAAATAGGACCTGTCACGATACGATAAAAATCTGTATAACTAGATTAGTTAGCCGTAAAACGAGCCGTGTTCTCGTTTTATTATTTTATCCCATGTCCAGTGGTCTACAATTTAGTTTGTAACTCTTGTTAATCTTTTCCAAAACGAGAATATTATTGCTTATGTTCCAATTTGTTACATATATATGATTTTTATTTTTGACGGCTTCGTCGGAGCAATTTATGACTGGATAATACACCAATTTTCGAAACAACCCTTACAATTATTTTTTATAGAAAACCAAAGCACAGTGCCAAATACGTCTAAAAATGTGCTGACTTTGTTTGTTTTGTAAAGGAAAGCGTGTTGACTGTAAAATACTTTACGCTAAGCTTTACTACAGATCGTCTGAACATTTAAAGAAATATAATAATAACCTTAAAACACTTATAAAACGTTATCTTACACATCTCTATATCAAAAACAAATACAAATATAACAGAATTTCTCACACTGTCAAATGTTATTTGCTGCGTTGCCTCACACCAACACAATTTTTGCCTTCTGATAGCTTTTCCACTTTTTGTGGTAGGCGCTTCTGCAAGCATTGTTTCAGGCATTGTTGGGCATTTGGGTATAGCCGCCGACATTCCTTTGCTAGCTAGATGGATTCTCATATGAACAATATTTCACCACAGGCGAGGTTTCGAACCCACATCGGTGTGTGATAATTGGATGGAAGACAGCGAACTTAACCACTCGGCTAAGGAGGTCACTCAAACAGTCAAATCAATAACAAGCACCAGTTGTCTTGAATTTTTTTTCAATGAAGTTCTACAAATTAAAAGCCAAATGTAAAATTATAACATAATATAAAGTTCAATTAAGTTTGACTGTCAAATTACAGTCTAATAAAATGACGATGTTCACCTTTACAAAACTCAGATAAGATACACCGTTTCTGAATAGGTATGTGTTCTTGTACATTTTTGACGAACATAATTATTATATTGTATGTAAAGAGGTAATTGTGTCTTATTGGTAGGCAATAAAGATGCCTCATTTGGCATCTGCTCCGATAGAACTCACTTTCAGAGTAGGTCTGATGAATGGCACGGGACTCAATGCCTGTTTACTATGTCCCAAATTAAGACCAAATGAGCTGCACCATGAGAAAGCCAACATAGTGTATTTGCGACCAGCATCCGCGCAGTCTAGTCAGGATCCATGCTGTTCGCTTTCAAAGCCTATTGCAATTAGAGAAACCGTTCGCGAACAGCATGGATCCTGACCACACTGCGCGGATGCGCAGGATGGTCAGGAGCCATGCTGGTCGCAAATGCACTATGTTGGTTTATCTCAGGTAGCGGCTTAAACCAAGTGAAAGTCGCTACAAGGTAAAACCTAGTTAGCGGCCCATATATTATGCTCAACCTATTAACTGAGACTGAAAGTTCTGTGATGTACATACTACAGGTATACCATAAATAGAAACGGATTTCAAGCTAGCTATTGACACATCTATTATGCTCAACATAACTGGACTGAAAAAGCTGTGATGTACATACTACAGGTATACCATAAATAGAAACGGATTTCAAGCTAGCTAGCGGGACATCTATTATGCTCAACATACTTGAGACTGAAAAAGCTGTGATGTACATACTACAGGTATACCATAAATAGAAACGGATTTCAAGCTAGCTAGCGGGACATCTATTATGCTCAACATACTTGAGACTGAAAAATCTGTGATGTACATACTAAAGGTATACCATAAATAGAAACAGATTTCAAGCTACATCTCGTTTAACTGGGTCAACAGTATTGTTTTACTTATAAAATAGACTTGCCCGGTTTATAGGTTGGTCAGAGCTACAGATTTGTATAGTATTTGCCACCGGAATATCTCTATAAAATGCTTCTTCCCCTTCCGTTTGGATCAGTCTACGTTTACAAACACGTTTGTTTATTTTATGGACTGTAGTTAGCGACCCATCTGTTACGCTCCACATAACTGAGACTGAAAGATCTGTGATGTACATACTAAAGGTATACCATCGAACAGTTACACAAAATAGAAACAAATTTCATTTAGAAAGAGCCTCTTTCAAAAGCTGGTTCTCAAATTGCAATTGCAATAACAGTTAAGGCGATTTTGTTGTTTTATTAACACCGGTTAATTCTTGAGAAATTTTAAAATCAACATGATCTCGTTTAGTGTCGCCTCCTCTGATTGGCCAACAGTTTTATTGAGTTTCTTTTGGTCTTAATGTAATGGATTTTGATAGGTTTATTTTTTTTGTAATTCCAGTTTTAATCTAGTCAGTTTTTTTTTATTTCGGTTAGATCACGTCATATAATTAAGTCTTCTAAAGGACTGTTTACACCGAATAGTATGTGTTTCATAGTGGTGAATAGTGAAGTAGTCCAAAATGTAGTTTCATGTTGTTAATGAAATATTGTATTATGAGGCATATAAGGACGCAACAGTTTTAGTTTCGGCTAACTTTGATTGCTTATTGTATTGCGAAAGATCTATATCCTTTTCATTGTGAATATGCAAGTTCTAGTTTTATTCACTGAGAAAATGTCTATATAAGCATAATTACTAAACAGCCAATTTCAGGGGAGCATTTTCAGAAGGTGTTGTTTTTCAGAACAGATTATGTTTCTTATATGTAGATAACATTTATATATGAGCCGTGCCATGAGAAAACCAACATAGTGGGTATGCGACAAGCATGGATCCAGACCAGCCTGCGCATCCGCGCAGTCTGGTCAGGATCCATGCTGTTCGCTTTCAAAACCTATTGCAATTAGAGAAACCGTTAGCGAACAGCATGGATCCTGAACAGACCGCACGGATGCGCAGGCTGGTCTGGATCAATGCTGGTCGCAAAGCCAGTGTGTTGGTTTTCCCATGGCACGGCTCAATTATTATTTATTTTTGGTAAGAAAACATGCTATACTAACTGGCTGTATGTTGTTTTCAAATCTTTGAAATGCTCTTAAAGTATTGACAAATAAGACCGAAAGATTTAATTGTTTACATGAAATAAAGAAGGAGGTGAGTTCGTAAAATGCAATCTAAAAACAGAATATTTTTCGTTCAAATTAAATTCTGTATTTTATAGTTTAACTTCACTGAAATCATGTAGAAATTGGAGACGATTTTCGGAATATATTACTTTAAAATTTCGTATTATTGTTTAAAATATGTAAAAGAAAATTCGTGCTGTCTTCATAGAAAAAATAGTCAAATCGAAACTGTTAAACATAGTTCTAAAAAGTCAACGACGAAAGATTTGTTAGTCGTAAAGATGAAATTCCTTTCGGCAGCAACGAACGACACTGGTTCTCAGCTAGCAAAAGCAATTACAATTAAATCATAATTGCTCGCACAGAAAGCAATTTTAAGGCTGTCTCAATGGGATTCGATAACTTCGGTCTTTTTCCTTGTTTTTAAACAAAAATCTTATCGTAATAACATCCCGGTCCGGAATTACAGATACAGTTCAGAATCGTCATTGATGACCTAAAGTAAAGTGATTTGTAACACCAAACTTGCGCCTCAATATTCATAATTAATAAAGAACAAGTCCTTTTTAATTCACTAGCTCTCACAAAAAAATAGTGTTTCGACATTTTCGGTTGTAATTTATATCTAAATCATAAAAAGTGCCGTAAATGTGATAGTACCTCGTTCAACGGGTACTGATTATTTTCAACTGTTTTCGATAACAAGAAACATCTGTTCAAATTCTTTTATAAATTTACGCTACGTTATTTAAAAATCGCATAGAGGAAGCAATAAGGTGCAACCGTATGTTTAATGATAGACGATGGTTATAGCAATATTTTTGTAACATCCGTGATACAGTTTCTAAAATAGTGTTTATAGAAATTAATTGTACCAATAGATAACAGACAAATGTTTACACGTCATTGAAGAGTTACTTGAATCTAAGCTGTTTAAGAGAAAAGATGCTACGCCAAATGTAATTTACTGTTATATATAATGCTCAATAAATTCACAATGTTTATATCTGTTCCTTAACTACACCCGTTTACCGGTTGCAAGTAAATTAGTTCTTGTCGGAGAAACAGTTCTCCGACATTTTTCAGGATCTGTTTTTTTTGGTAGGTAATTTTGATCCAATAATCAAGTAGTCCAAAATATGTCAAAGACATTTGTTTCCATAGACAGTAGCATAAACGAAGGACTCGTCGTTTCTTTCCTATTAAAAGCTAACACCTGTTAAATTCACGTTTACAAGACGAACTGTGTATGTGCTAACATGTTATTTTACTGGTTAAGTTATTTGTCCTCTATCAACGTTTCATTTTATGAAGTTAATAGTTTAGAACCTAGTGCGGAAGCAATATTGGAACATGACAAAGCCTTATATCAAATTGAATTTAACATGTACTGTATAAAAGAAAACTGTGATCTATATTTGCGCATCGAATAAGAGGTATTACAAAGGTATTCACACAAAATAAACTGGAAACATAAAAACTCAATATTCAGACAAGACATGATCGTCAAAATTAATGTGCAACGCAGGAATGCAATGAAACACGTGCTGTTTCTAGTCTTTGTTTTGGAGTAGTTGTTTTGAAAGCAATGTTGTAACAGCTTCGTAAGAAATAATTATTGCACTTGTTAATGGTTAACACTGATATTATTCTGTTGTTTTTCCGGAATAACATGTTAAGAACTTCCCTATTGGAGAAACACCTATCTTACAGACGAAGTAAGTTTACCTTAATATGCAATTGCATGTTTTAAACGTATAAGATTTAAATAGCAAACTATTTCCCGTATTGTAAGTTGTCTTATGTTTATGGAATTATTTCTCATTTTCATTAAAACGTTTTGTTATGATTATATTGTTTGATTTTTTACTGTAGAGAAGGTGAATGAAAACTAGATTTCTTATTAGAAGAGTATATGTCTTTAACGAAAAATACCTGTCTACTATCATATACAAATATGTATGTATGTATGTATGTATGTATGTATGTGTGTATGTCTATATGATAGTCTATTGTATATATATTATCTGTATTAGGTTCGGCTTTTGCATATTTTTTAATTTAATGGCCAAAGGCAATTTATATACCAATAAGTTTAAAACCTTGAAACGTATTAGTCTCACATTATTGCTTAATCTAAATGACACTTTTAGGTAACAACTTTAAAATACATGGAAAGCCTCAGATGTTATCATAACCACAGGGTCAAATATATTTCATGTAGTTGCGATTGCAAACTTGGAAAAGTTACAAATTTATAGACAATGTACATCGACTTTCACTGCAGTATGAGTACTTAACTCAGTAGAAACAATAATCGATAATGAAAATTTTGTTAAATGGACATCGTAACCATTATGGTGCAAATATGATATTTTCATATATACTAGATAAAAAAAAAAGTCCTGCACAGCTGAATGTTTTCTTCATTATAGCGCAAATTAAAAAAATTGCATGCATTTTTGGATTTACCATAGTCAACAGATATTTGTTACAAGGACGAAACAGAATGAAAATCGATACATAAATGATCAAGTTATAACAGTTTATATGCACTGGGGTAAGCCTTCAAAAATGGCAAAATTAGCAGTAAATTTGAAAAGTGCTCAGAATAGTCTTGCTTACATTCTTTCCTCACACACTGACCATACACACAGACAAAGTCCTGAATATGAGTAATTTATTCCGTTGTTAATCAATCAAACACCTACTAACTTAATTACATTGTTTGTAAAATGAATTTTATAAAAGGAAATGAACTTGCGATCCATATTCAAAGTTTGGCCACTGTCACAGTAATGACTAATGTACTGCCAAGGCGTCCGTTAAGACGACAAAGTAATGAGGACCGGGCTCGTGCCCTGGGACATTTACAAGCCGGTATGCGACCTCAGGTTGTTGCAGCGATATTTGGAATTCACCGGAATACTGTTGTTCGTCTTAATCAGCAGTATCAAGCAGAGTGTCACATTCAGCGTGGATGGTATATTATATAAATATTGCATTTCTGAGAGGGTGATATGAAAAATGTTCACCGCGAGATATATGAATATTGACCGAGGCGCCAGCCGAGGTCTATATTCATATTTCGAGGGGTGAACATTTTTCATATCACCCTCTCAGGAATGCAATATTTATTTTATTATACCGAAAGCTTATAAGGGTCAAAGCATTTACTGGAAAATCAACATAATAATTTATTTAACATTAAAAAGTAATTACTAACCAAATAATGAAGACAGAATTAAAGAGTCTTTACTTGTTAGGACTCATAATTTGTGGCGACTTTGCTGTAATAAGACTTTTTTGATAGATTTAGTCGAGACGTTTACATATCGCTGACCCCTAGCTATATTTATTCTAATATTTCAACATTGCGTCAAACAGTAGCATTCGAAAAACGGCGATAACTTTCTTTTTTTCTAAATGAAACATATAAGTGTGAGTACTCATTTTCTTAGTTAGATCATTTCCAAACTTATTGTTGTAGTTTCGATTCCATATTTGATGAAAAATTGTTTTCGAAATATTTTGCACGTATCATAAAAAAGAAAATAATCAATGCGGAAGTATCGATCTCTCAACGGGTGATATGAAACAATAATATCACATGCGCAGAAAAACAAAATAACGCTGTTGCGCATGTGATATGAAATTATGGATCATGTCACCTGCGCAGAAATTGAAAATAATGATTTTGCGCATGTGATATAAAATCACTGGGGAATATGATATATTATTCAAGTTAAACTAATGGGAAATTTGCATTGGACATTTATGTGAGGTATAATAATATATATTACGCATTATAAGTGTTTGGTAGTAAAACAGTGATTTAACCAGTTTTGGCAGGGGACTTTTTTATGGATTACTAAAGAACGGATATTTGGATTTTATTTTCGTTTTCAGTTTTATGTTAAGCTTTGATCAAAGTTTAATCTAGTAAATTCATGTTAGTTGTGTATAATGTTATAGAAATATAGTCACCCAAAACATCCGTGTGTGCAGAACTTTTTTTTACCGAGTATACATGAATATTGTTATACTAACGTAGCTGATGTTACGTTTAACGACTTTACGATTATGAAAAAAGAGTGTATAACTAATGTGTCAGTCGCACTACACCGTAAAGCGTTAACGGACGTCAAACGTATAGAAAAATTGCGACAGAAAGTTATCCGGTGACGAAAGGCATCCGCCGCTGCTGCTCGGTGCTCTCGCGATTGGTGTATGGGGCGCATAAAACGAACAATGACCGCAAGATTAACGCACATATATAGGACGAACAACGTTCAATTAACGGATAACACCCGTACTAGTAACGGATTTGTACCGCGCAAAATGTAAGCGCAACGCATGACAAAACGTTCTTGTCAGTTATCGTCCGTTGAACATACGTTACATCCGTTGCATGTCCAGTAGTAGTCCGGCCTTGAATCAGTCCCACCGGCCAAGAACGGATGCGAACCGGACACGTACAGAATAGGGAACGCACGGGTAACGGACAAAATGCATATCAGCGCATTGCTACCATACATCCAACGGACAACTATGTCCGGTGGTGTACGTTCTAAATTTTGAACATGCTCAAAACCTTCCACCCATCCGGTGGGCGAACGGCGCCGGACAAGGAACGCAGACGCCGCATGAGAAACGGAAAAGAAACACATGCGAACGGACAAGAACGGATTGAAAATTTTGTTATACGTTGGTCGTCCGTTAACGCTATACGGTGTAGTGTGACTGAGACGCATGCTTTATTATTTTATTTATTATGAAGTATCAACTAAACAACTAAAATTCAAGAATTTATTTTGAATTGTGGGGAATTTTTTTTTCGGTATAAAGCTTCGTTGTAAAACCTGGTAAGTTTTTAAGTTATCCAGAAGCACAGTAAACTAAAAATAAAACTGGTATTTCAAAGCCCTGGACTCGAGACAATATTAGGAAGCACATATTTGGTAAAAGGTGCTCATAAATGCGAACATAACGGGGGTCAATATATGCAATAAGTGTCGTTTCATAGCCTATCTGACTGTTTATGTTTAGCTTTGATAATTCATAGTACAGACAATTAAGTAAGTGTGCATATTTAATCAAACGAAACAGGAAACTAGAGAGCATCAAAATTGCAATACTCTAGGTTGTATCATGATAAATAATGCAGAACAGTAGTTGCATTGATCTTCATCATTCTCAATAGCGAAATAAAACACCATTACGCTTTGAGGTTTGAGCTGTCTAGACGTGATAAAATATATATTAATCAAAATTAATAGACTGCTGGCGGACGCTCAGTATCAAACGTTGACGAGTTTTCTAATAAAGAATGTTTTCTATTTTTATTTGACACATACATTATAATATTTCATTTCATTTAAACAATGCAAAGAATATTCATGCTAACCTTGTCCTAACATACGCAACAGACAGTACAAATATCTATGATTACAAGATTGTGACAATATAAAGTTTATCGAAAATGGGTGGCATATTTTCTGTAAGTAAGCTTTTTTATAATACATAATTATTGTACGATAGTTTATCTTTGTAAGTAGTCTTAAATAATTCACATGTAACACAAAAATTAATATGAAGCACTAAATTATCTTAAAATTTGAACTCTAACAAAAGAATAATGGGTTATTTGCATTGAAGAATAAAGCATAAATTTACACGAAATAAGTTCATTGATGACAAATGGTTAAATGTCATCGATCACAACTACAAAGCAACGAATGACTATTATAGAAGGAAGGGCGTTTGGATAATTGCTGATAAACGAAACGTTCATTATAACAGACTGTACATCCACCGCTCGAAGTAGAAGGGCAGAAGGGTCGAATTAATTGATTGTTGTAAATAATCAATTGATTTCAAATGTTGGCGCTATGAAGGGTTTGTATAGTATTGCCCGTGTTTCAAATTGTTCATAAATCTTATTAATGTTTTTGTCTGTACAAATACTTTTCAACAGCTTCTGTTTTAATAATTGATAATCTGGCCTTTCCTTAAATTATTTCATAATTCTACTTTTCAGTTTGTGTTCAATGGTATGCACAAAAATCAAATATAGTACTATGGACTATAACTTCTAAGGCCAGTTTCTTGACGCAAGCTCATTTTTAACAAATTTCATGCAGATGAATACAGAATCAATAACTGATACCTAAAGATGTCTTTATTACAAATATCTTTAACTCTACAAAAGTTTAAGACATCAAATTATACTAAAACAAACGAAAATATAAATTACTGCATGGTCGCATTGTTTTTTATTTGTCCCCCGAAGGAAGCAATCGAAAAATTACATGCTTTAAAATGATATCTACTTCTCTGATCATTTAGGGCTTTTTACCCCCGCGCAGGAAATAATTACATTAGTTTGGTCTATAATTCATTACTAGACGTCCTTAAAGGGGTACTTAATTTCAGCATCGTGTCTCGTTGTTACATTCATGTTATACACCAGATCCCGACAGCGGACAGAGAATAATCTATTTCCAATAAACACGAGCAAGCAAAGTGTTCAATATTTAATGAGCTGGAAACAGAAGGTAACCAATAAAGCGGGAAATAAAATATACCAGTCACGCGTGTAACATATTTTTTGCTGCGTTTCAAACTAATGCACACAACAAAGGCAGTTTGCTACGCATGATGAGTGTGATTAAGTTATAAATGGATGCACAGCAGTGATATTCGAGATACTTTTATAATATGCACAGTTAAATCAAAGTGTTACATTTGTAAGCGGGCTGTATCAGTTAATTACATGAATGAACAACATTCGTGCAAATATAAGGAGAAAACATTACTACATTTCTAATTCTCATGTATCGAATAAAAACGTAGAGTGTGATACTGTGCAATAAATAAAGGAACTTTTTATTGAAACGAAACAACATTAACGTAAGTTTATAACTTCATTAAAAAGTTTATGTAAAGGCAGTTAATAATAAAAGTAGTTGTATAGAGTTTAAGCTGATTTCCCATCTTTTTTATATTAAACCACACAAACTGTGCTTATTTCTTATGTTATGTAGTGCAGCAACATTCTAAAATAAAACAAACAAACAATAAAAAAATAAAAGGAAACACGATATGAGCCGTGCCATGGGAAAACCAACATAGTGGGTATGCGACCAGCATGGATCCAACCACCTGCGCAACGCGCAGTCTGGTCAGATCATGCTGTTATAATAGTTTCTCTTTATCCAACGCATTAAAAGCGAACAGCATGGACCTGACCAACTGCGCGGATTGCGCAGCGGTTGATCCATGCTGGTCGCATACCCACTATGTTGTTCTCATGGCATGGCTCATATGGATTTAATACATTATTTTAACATTTAAAGTGAAATTATAGTTTTAAAGCTTTAGGTGTTGAGAGACCGTGGTTTCAAATATCACTGAGATTATTGCTATGAGACTCCAAATATTACTTGAGTACTGATCTACCTTTTATAGACTGATATATGAAATATCTGTGTATATCTATGTTGCCGATAACATGTAAATTATGTGGCAACATATTGCTTACTGTAATGAAAGACATATTATTGATTCAGTAATTGTGTTTATTATTTGACCGAAGTTTGCGATATATCGTTTGTATATACTTTTTAATTCCCGTATATATTTGTCTGTTTAATTCCCGTATATATTTGTCTGTTCAATTCCCGTATATATTTGTCTGACAGTGTTTAGTTCACGTATATATTTTTTCTGTTTATTTCACGTTTATATTTGTCTGTTTATTTCACGCTTTTCATATTTGTATCTTAACCTGAAGGCAAAAGTCAGCATTTCCTTATAAAGATGAAATAATAATTGTGTTATAAGATATCGAAACATTCACCAATAGGTGCCCTTTGATACGAGTCTGTTTGTGCTTATTTATAAACGTCTATATGAATCATTTAAAAAACATGGAAATCCGTAACTTCGGTACTATTTAGTTTCGTGCCTATGTATTTATCGCTTAAATGAATTGTCTCTGTATCTCCATTGTAAAAACGGCTTCTTGCTATATACTTATATGTGCTTAATATGTTGTTGTCTAAAACTATTTTCATACCAATTTTGAAAATATATTTCGTGTTACCAATGTACTAAATATTGATTTTATTTCAAATGAAGTATTTGTCTTTTCTTGCAATAGAATTTTTAAATGTCATAAACGTTATTATGGAGCTTATTCTAAGATACGATCGCTGATGCTTAAAACCTTTAATTGGAGAACAATTATTTATCTCTGCCAGCAAAGATATCTTTTTTTTTATAATTAAACTGTTTTATCTACCTTATATGTAACTAAGTAAGTATAATTATAATTTGCGAGGCTGTTCTTAAACGCCGGTTTGATCACAGTGAAATTTAATTTACGAGTTCAGTTTGCATTTGTTTCTTGATGCAGCTGTTCAAAATCTGGCATTGGTTTGAAATTATTTCGATTAAATTAATCTTATTGATTTACACAAATATATTTTAAAAAGCGGACTCATACAATTTGAAACGGTATTTACTATACCTTAAAATCCATTTGGGTTTTAGTATTTTCATCCGTACGGTAGAGGAAAATATCTTTAATTAATATAATATTATATTGTTGTTACGTTGTGTAATAAACGTAGACTACCTGTTTACTTCAAACCTTTACCTAAAATCAATAACAAATTTTGGGTATATCCCATATTTGACACAAACATGTGCAAAATCTATTAGTCAGTTGTTTTATTTTATTTGATAAATGACCACCCATTTCTGTTAAAATTAAAACAGACATAATCATGATAAATTGTTGTTACAGTGTCTCCTTTATTATACCCAATGTGACTGATATTAAAACATGTCAAAAACTTTGGCCCCAGACATCACAAATATATAGACGATATCACATGCCAATGTGCATTATCGTTTATTTATGTTGCTTTACTCTGCAATAAGTAGATAACACGAACAACAAAACTAAGGTGTGTTCGAAATAAAATTATCTCACGTTGTTAGATGTCTTACTTGCTGGTGAAGAAATTTATATCGATTGTTGCCAAACAATTTGTAGGTACATAACCCTTTGTAATTAGATGACTGCAATAAGAGAAATAAAATAGTTTCACCTAATATATAAATTAGAGAATTCAAGTGTTTCATAAAAAAAATAATAGAAGCATTAAAATCTTCTAAATCTTTATAATAAAAAAATGTTGGTATATTTTATTTTTAATAGACGAACATAGATTTAGGTATCATTACAATGCATAAAAAAACTTAATGGACATACGTCAAATGGTGGCCGTCGTCATTACGGTGGCCGTATCCGGGAACGTATCATGCAAGATATTGACTGTACTAAATATTGTTTCAACTCACGATGTCATAAAAATGTATCGACTGCTATTGAGCTTCAAACAAGACAACAAATAAATGGTGAAAGATTTAGTGATTTAGCTGGTGCGCAAGGCTGATGGTAAAAACTGTTTAAATATTCAAATGCAGATGTTATTTTGACAACAATCTCCAGTCCTGTAATCAAACAGTTGCCGGAACGT